>NW_025336480.1:11290654-11544681 GCF_004798865.1 Varanus komodoensis
CACACACACACACACACACACACACACACACACACACACTCTCTCTCTCTCTCTCCTATACAAAAGCAAATGCAAAGAGGAATATGTGAAAGATGATGAAGGAAAAATAGAGCCAGCTTTATCTCCAGAGATTCTTTTTCTTGCTTGCAGAACAGTGAAGTGCACAACATCCTGTCTTTTCAGAATAGGAATATCCTTTTGGAATCCCCAATAAAGCTTGCAGCACCACTATTACACTGCACACACATTATTGAATGATCTTGAGGACTAGGAAACTGATGAGGACAAGCAGAGAAACACACTAATGGCCACATTATAAGAGTATCAGCTCTAATTCCTCACTCAACACCAGATGAGCAAAACATGCTGCCCCCGACTCCCAAACTTTCATCCAGCGAGAAATTGTAGAAAGTGGGTTGGAAGGGGGATGGTGGCAAGGTCGGGGACTCTTGATGGTGAAGACACATGGTGTGCGTGTCCAGAGTTCCAAGATGGAATTGGGAAAGAAGGGGTCTCTAGACATTAAAATTGGCTTATGCAAGTCATATGTTGATTACAGGAATTATGTGATCAATAAAATATTTGCCTTAAGTGAGAACCGCCTCAGCTGAGCATTCAGGCAAGCAGGGAAGACAGAACTAATGTAGAATATGGTCTTGCTGCTGCACTGCTGTTGCTCCAACACTTCCCCTGCCCTGACCTAGCCAGGATAAGGAGAAGTCAGGGAGGTGATTCTTGTGTACAAGAAGTAGTGGTCCCAGTCCCCCTGGAACAAGTGGTGGTGAAACTACTCCAGAAGAAAACCTCCCTGGACCCAGAAGAATCCAATGGTTCTAGGATGGAGACCAACATCCCATTTGTAGGCAAGGTTCTTGAGCAGGTCGTGGCCCACCAGTTCCAGGCACTCTGGGATGAGAATGATTATCTGGATCCATTTCAGTCGGGGTTCAGGCCTGGTCTCACCACGGAAGCAGGCTTGGTTGCCCTGTATGATGTCCTATGCAGGAAGAGAGACAGGGGAGGGTGATCCTGCCAGTTCTTCTGGGCCTCTCAGCACCTTTCATTGCCACTGACTATGGTATCCTTCTAGGACAGTGCCTAGCTGAGTGTGCGAGACACTGCATTGCAATGGTTCTGCTCCTACTTGGAGGGTAGGTTCCAGGAGGTGTGCTTGAAGGATATTGCTTTGCCCCTTGGATCCTTCAGCATGGGATTCCTCAGGGGTCAGTCTTGTCCCCCATGTTATTTAAAGTCTACCTGAAACTGCTATGTAGTGCATTGTTGCCAACATGGCGATGGCATACAGCTCTGTCCCTTTCATCTTTAGCAGGTGTGGCTGTGGAAGTGCTGAATCAGTTGGTACCTGGCCACAACAACAGACTGGACGAGGGCTAACGAACTGAAGCTCATCCAGACAAGATGGAGATGCTCTTAGTGTGGGGTTCTACTGCCTGGGTAGAGGGAATTAAATCTGTTCTAGATGGGGTTGCACTCTCCTTGAAGGAGAAGGTTTGTAACTTGGGGGTGCTCCTTGAGCTGTCTAGGTCACTTGAGGCCCAGGTTGCTTCAGTGGCTCAGAGTGCCTTCTACCAGCTTTGGCTGGTGGCTCAGCCATGACCTTATCTGGATGGACACAGCTTCTATCAGTGATCTAGTCTCTAAACTAGACTACTGCAATGTACTCTACATGAGACTGCCCTTGAAGACTGCTTGGAAACTGCAGCTTGTGCAAAATGAAGCAACCAGACTTATAACAGGGATCAGGCAGCCTGATCACATAACACTGTGCAATTGACAGAGCAATTCTGGCCTGTCACTATGATCAAGTTTTGAGACCTACCTCTGAAGGCCACCTCTAAGGGGGCTTGGATGGTGGCAACAAGGAGAAAGACCTTTTCAGTGGGACCCCCCACCCCCCAGTTATAGAAACAGAAACAGAGCAAGTCAGAAGGGGCCGCCCGGGCCATCTATTCCGACCCCTGGCTCTAGCCAGCTCTTCTCACGACACACCTACCATGTACAGAGTTATGGAATGAACTCCCCACTGAAGCCCTCTGGTGTCAACTTACTCTCTTTTTGGTGCCAGGTAAAGACTGTCCTCTACTGAAGGGCATTCAAGTAGTCTACTGGGGCCAGCTAGTTGTTAAGTTTTATTTTTCAAGTTATTTTAATCTGTTTTAAACTTGGTTTCAAATTTTGTATTGCAAACTTTTAATGATGTTTTAATAGGTTTTTATCATGGTGTATCTTTATTTTATTTTTAATGTGCTATTGTGAACTGCCCAAAGAGCTCCAGCTGTTTTGCGGGGGTATAATAGAAAACAAACAAACAAGTCATTACCCTTTCAAAGGTTGTTCCATAAGTCACCACCAGTGCAATCCAAGTTATGGTCAGAGCTTGCAGAACCCAACTGACACATAAAATACATGCTGTTGGATTCAGGTTCTGCCTTCTTTAGAGGGGAATGGCTCTGGTCATGGAAGGGGCTTCTGCCCAAGTTTTAGGGATCCTCCCTTTACCGCATAATATAACTAACCCTATTCAGCAGGAGCTGATTTGGGGGGAAAGAAGGGAAGTCCAATTCGTCCAGCCCAGTTGCATGCACCTGAAGCCAGGGCTGCATCCCAGCTGAGTTAAACAGCTGGAAGTGAGTTAAACAACTGACCTATCAGTCCACCAAACTATCTATAAATATGTGTATAATACCACCCAGTAACTTTATTGGTTGTACAGTACATTGGTAATTTATCTAAGTATCACATATTATAGGAATCTCTAAATTAGCAGCTGCTCAATACATCCTTCCCCAACTCAACACCTTCTAGGACCTAGACCTAGAATCTAGGTGTTTTGGACTTCAATCCTCATCAGCTTCAGCATGGGCACTGGTCAGGAATGGCAGAAGGTATAGTGCAAAGCATCTGGAGGGCACCAGTTAAGGAAAATCAGTGCATCTTAAATAGGTCATTTAAAAAAAAAATCATAAACAGGATACCCTGGCCAAGAAATGTACAATAATTGAAAGCTTTCCCAAAATGTTACCAAGGGTACAATCCTATGCATGTTAAGGCAGAAAAAATCCTACAACTCCCAGCATCCCCATCTACCAAGTAGGCCATTTTTCTGTCTGAACATGCATAGGATCACACTGTAAAGTGTTTGAACACTGTACGCAATTTAAATTATTCCATGGGGGGGCCTCAGTGACTTGTTCCCTGTGGGTAAAAAATTAGTCCAAATGATTGCTTTTCTTAGCCCAATTGCTGTGGGATGGTTTGTGTTCCCCCTGCCTTAAAATGATCATCACCCCCCCCCCCATTGCCAATTCATGCAGCAGTCCTCTTTAGGAGTCCCAAAATAGTTTGAAGGCACAGTTCTAATATGTGAGAGAAATACCTCCGTCAGTTGAGAAGTGTCTCCTTAATGTGAGGTATTGCCTTGTGCCACCACAATTGCAGCTGCCTGGGAGAAAAAATCCAACTTCCGAACGAAGTTGGCAAATGCATATTACATTTATTTATTGAAACTCTCTATCACCCAATGGCTTTTTGTGCAGTTAACAACAATCTGTGCAATACAGTGAAATACAAAAATACAAAATAATAGTACAGCCTAACATTTCAATATGAGTTTAAAAATAGTACTGTATTTCAAGCAAGGTCTGAGCAACCACAAAAAATTCAGGCATCTCCCCTGCAGCAGTGCCTCCCCAACTGCAGCTCCAGCCTTCCTTATAAGGTCCTTGGTGTGAGGAGCAGGTGGGATGGCTTCCTCTTGATGGAACAGCATCTTTCCCCTGCAGCACTCAGGGGATACTTGACTGTGCTGTAAAATCTTTATCTGCTTGATGCTTGCAGTAATATTCCCATCTTACAAATATGGAAAAGGGCTGGGAGATAAGAGAGCAGGCTCCTAGCTAGTTTATGGCTTTTAGCAAGCTGTGGGAAACTCTTTCAGCCCAAGGGCAAAATCAGTTTCAGAGATGCTCTTGGAGAAGGGTAGATTCCAGTGATGGGGCAGGCAAACAGTAAAAGTGGTGGGTTCAGAAGTACAAAAGACTGCTTGCATATTTTAGCTTAATGCACTTACACTCAGTAACTAAGCCTAAGGATGGGCATTTCAATCTCTTAGAAGTGGGGGAAATGCACAAAACGCAGAAAACTGCCAAAGAACAAGGGTTGCGGGGGGAGGTGGGGCCCAGAGCATGGCCTTTTAGGAAGGGCTGGTTAGAGCCGGGCTTGGCCCTCGGATCCCTATCCCTAGCTAGGAAGGGCTCCGGCTGCAAGGAGTCTACTGAACCCTTAACTTCGGCTCTGAGCAACAGCGCCTGGTAAAGTTCTTACGGAGACGCAGAGCATTCCGAATTAATTGTGCCGGGCCTGCGGCGGGAACAGCGCGACTGCAGAAGGCGAAACAGTGGCCAGGTTACTGTTCGGTGGGCTTGAAGTGCATGTGGGGCAGAGCGATCGGGCTTTCGATGGTCGAACCAGGCTCAGGTAGGCGACCTTCTGCCCTCCCCCTCCCTCCTGCCTATGTGAAATAACTGTTCTGCTACCAGAAGTAGGTGCCTGCCTCAAGCAGGCAGCGGTGGGTGTGGCCAACTCGATGTTGGAGCAGATCTCGGCTGCTGCCACCACAGAAAACAGACAGGCGAGCGCAACAGCAACGAGCACCCTTCCAGCAACGGATTGAAGTGTATTGTTTGTGCATCACAAGGTCAAGTCGAGAACTACAGGAGGGCGGACCTGGCTCCTCTTCTTCCTGTGTAAACTGTGCAAAGTTCTTTTTCTCTTTGCTTTGAGAAGCCGTTGCTCTCTGGGGAGGAGGGGCGGGCATATGTGTGCATGTGTGTGGGGGGAGAGAGCCCTGTCTGCCCGGGTCGAAATAAACCGGCTTAATGGGACAAAATGTGAAAGGAAAAAAAGAGAAAAATGTCTTGTCCAACCCTTGCTAACCTCCGTCTCTCCTCCCTCTTGGCACGGCTGCTCAAAAGGAGCAAGTGCTGACCGCCAGCTTGCTCCCGGCTAGGAATGATCTGGAGAACGATTTAAATTAGAAACGTTTTTTCCTCTTTCCTTCCCCCAAAGTGGTGGCATTTCAAAGGCCACTCTTCTCGCCGCAGAGGTAGCCCCATAACTTTGTGACCCACAGGACGGCAATTTTGCTCTGATCTTGATTTGCCCCGCCACTTCGCCCTCTCCCTCCCCGCCTTCACCTCGTGCGCTTCTGGTTAATGCAACCACCACAAACAGCCCCCCCCCAATCTTCCCCACGCGCGATTTTCACCGCCAGGGTCTCGGCTTCCCTCTGAAGGGGTAGGCTTATTTATTTATTTTATTTCGGATTCTCCCTCCTCCCCCTCCTCCTTGCACCTCATCTGTTATTTGCAAGAAACGTCTTTTTGACGCAGGAAGAAATGGCAAATTTGAAGTACGTCATTAATATGGCGCCAAAAGATTTTGTTAAGTATAAGCTTATTTTTTTGTAAGGTTGCAGCAGCAGGCTAGTGTACGCCTGTGCATAGCTCCAAGGAGGTGAAGGGGGGGGATTGGAGTGTGTATAGGAGAAGGGGAGGAAGCAAAGAAAGTGTTGCAGCTCTGTGATCTCTCTGTGTGTGTCTGCTTGTGTGTGTGCACTGCCGCCACCGTTGTGTGCGCGCCAGGCTGAAGATCATTGCGAAAGTGACCTGATCAGGCTTGTAGAGAACGAGAAAGAGAAAAGGAGAGCGAACCCGTGTGTGCAACCCGACCCCTTTCCAGCTGCCCAGGGCACGAGAGAAAAGCGATGGGGACTCAGCGCATCGGAGGGAGGTGAACGGAGGGAGGGGTGGGCGGGGGGTGGGAGGCAACACATGCCGAACACAATCAGGGATGGGACCCACGTCTGCAGCTGCACCTGGACCTGCTGCTCGTCAGGAAGAAACAACAAGCAAGAAAAGAAGAAATTGAAGCAAGAGGGAGTGGGGGAAGAAGGGCGGGGGGTGAATGCTCCCCAGCATCATCCTAATTGATACACTCCTTTGAAGAAGTCCCTTCTTCGCCAGCAGAGGAAAAAGGGAAGGGGGGGTGAGACCAGTCGCAGATTTTCGGGCAATTGCGAAGAGATCGGAAAAAGAAGTCTTGGATTTTAAAAAGAAACAGAAACACGCACGCAGGGGCTCGCTGGATTTTGCACAGAGCGGCCATCTCAGCTGGAAGCTTTTTTTTTAATCGGGTTTTTCTTTTGCATCCATGGAGTTACTTTGTATCTACTCCTAAAAGGAGGGTATCATCTTCGGATCCTTGGAGGGGGGGATGGTTCTCCCCCTCCGCAATGGTACCGGATTAATCTTTGTAAAGGGAGATTCCAGGAGCGGTTACATTTCTGGAGCATCTCTCCCCACACCTCTCTTGTAACCCGAGGGACATTCTCAACTCTTGGAGGACGCTCTTTCCCAGCCCAAGGTAAAAGGGTGGAGAATTGCTCCATTTTTTGTGCAGCTTCTCTTGATTTCTCTCCCCTCCTCCTCGCATTTGTTTTACTGCTCCCTGCCTGTGCTGCCTGCAAAGGAGGAAGGGCTGGGGGGGGGGGGGGAGAGAAGTGTGCAGCGTTTTTAGATATGGATTGCGCATGTTGGTCAGTCATGTTTTAAAAGGGAGGCGGCAGGAATGTAAACAACAACTTTTTAAAGGATCGGGAGCCTCGGGAAACGATTCCGCGAATTAATGACTGCGGCAGAGCTAACCCCAAAAGGTCTTAAAGAAAAGGGGTGGGTGGGAGAAAGGAGTACACACAATTTGTTGAGAGGGGGAGGGAAAAAGATGATAGGGAGTGAGAAGGGGGTTGGCGCGTTCGAAAATGATACGGACCCAACAGAGTTAGGACGAAAGTGTGGGTGGGGAGGGCGTAATATTCCATGTACGAAGTCTATGCAATAGGGGATCGCGCGGCAATTAGGGGACACGAGTTTCATTTTTGTTGATACGCAGCACGTTTTGGAGCCTTTGCATGCCTTGAAGCTGGTGCACCCACATGATCAGCCCCTCTCACGTGCTGGGGTTGTGGGGTCCCTGCCAGCTCCTGCAACAAGACATAAACAATGCGCCCAGGAGGCAGAAGCAGCGGAGAAAGAAGCGCCGTCCTTCGCGAGGGTGGGAGACCCCGCTGGGCTTTTAAGCGGCACGGGCTTTTCAGGGCGCTGATGGCTTTTGTAGCCGCACTGTACCACAGCGAGGCTGGCTAGGTGGGGGGTGGGGGAGGAAGGGCGAGAGTCACGCCGTCGGGGGGTATGGAGAGATTTGGGAATGGAAATCTACAGGCAACGGCTGCGATTGAGCTGCGCGGTAGGAATAAGGACTGTAGGGGGCGTGGCTGTTGTTTACCTTCTCAAACTCTCCCGGCTCCCAGCGGGCTCCTCCGGGGGCGTCTCATCTCCTCTTCCATCTCTGCCACTGAATCCCTCCCGCCCTTTCCACCCCCTCCCGCTCGCCCGCGGATACGCGGGCTCCTCTTTCCTCCCTTCCCGGAGGCGTTCTCTTCCACCCTGCTCGCCTGCCGCCTTTCCCTGCATTCCCTTACAAGCGTTGCACTTTGCCTGTGGTAGGCATGCTTTCCCTAAGCGACTTATCATCTCAGCTCTGCTGTTTCTCTCATGCAACCATCCTCCCTCTCCCTCTCTCTCTCGTGCTCCCCCCTCCCCCATGGCTGTTTCTCATACATTCCTTGTCTCCTCGAGGAAATAGAGCTTCCCAAGCTTAAGCCTGCCTCGGAGTCGCAGGTTCTGCCGTGGAGCCGCTCCTCTGCCCCCCTGCCCGCAATCCCAGAAGTGTGTGGGCTGACGGTGGTTTACATGGTGGCTAGAGCAAGGTGCTTTCCCCGTACCGAAGCCAAAGGGCCTTTCTCACTTTATTCGGCCTACAGCCGAAGTCCTAGCTCAGGTTAAGCTCTACCTCCCTCCCCATTCATTTTCTGCCACAGGTGCCAGATAGCCACAAATGCTGTGTGCTTTTACAGCTTTGTCTGCCAGGGCTGGAACATTTTTATGGGGCTGCATGGTGAGAGAGAGATGCAATTCAATCTTCTGAGTTTCACTATAAATGCAGAAAATTGGGTTGGAATCTAATTTGGGACCAAGATCATGCTCACAAACATCATATACCTTCACCCCAAGTACACATGTTTTGTCTCTTCCCTAAAGTAATGAGATTAGTCCTTGTTGAATAGTCTTTTAAGAATATTTTCACCTCTTGAGAAAAAAATCCCTTTCCCTATCACATGATAACTCTGTTCCTTCCATAGCTTCCATCTATCTGCTTCTTTCCCAAACTCTTGAGCTCAACTTCCTTTTGCATGTGATTTTTATAGCTGTTGCTTGCTTAAGCTATAGCCCCGATCCAACACTGGTGTCTTGGCGTTCCTGGGACATTGTGCATGTCTGCATCTTCTGGGCTTCACTGGGATCTTCCCTCCTTTCTTTTGCTTTGCTCTCCCTTATTTGACACCCTATTCCAACTAAGTTGTTTTCTTATCTCAATGAGATAGTTTATGCATTCTTTTTTCCTCCAAATTTTTATTTATTTATTTATTTATTTTTCAATTTATATCCTGCCTTTTTCCTACAAAGGGCTCAAGGCAGCTTGCATCATTCTCCTCCTCCATCTTATCCCCACAACAACAACCCTGTGAGGTAGGCTGGGCTGAGAGTCTGTGACTGGCCCAAAGTCACCCAGTTGGCTCCATGGCTGAGCAGGGACTAGAACCCAGATCGTCTGAGTCCCAGTCCCATGCTCTTAGCCACTACACCACACTGGCTCTCAAATTTTATTATTTTCTCTACAATCTAACACTGGGTTGACATCTTACTCTTTTTAACAATCAATAACCATGTACAGTTCTGTGGCTTATGCATTCTTTTGATACCCATTCTTTCTTTCCCTTGCTGGCATATTGGGACTTTTACCTGGTCCTGTCACTTACCTGTCAAAACCTGTTTCTAGTCCTCAACAGTCTTTGAAACCCTCAGTGATGCTTAAGTGCCATGTTCCCTAACCTCAGTAGCCCCCACAATAGCCTGCTTAAGCCTACTTTTGGACCCTCCCTTAACCCATTTACCTTTTGTTCGTCATTTGTTGACACATGGCTCCCTCCTGATGTACCATGAAAACCTGAAGTACGAAATAGGATCTCCCAAACTGCTTCATGCATTCTGGGATATTCTCCAGAAAGCCATGTGTAAACAGAAGTGCCTGAGTTAACTGCTCGCTAAGCTGCCCCTAGCATCCCAAGGCAGCCAGTTTCTCCCTTTCTGTCTCCTTCTCAATCACCTGTTAGCTTCTTCTAGCTCTTCTTCTGCACCTTCTCTTCTCCTTCCCATAACACTTTCATCAATGCTCTCCAGAAACGATGTTCCATAGTTCTTGCTTTTCTCATATTTGCCTTGCCTCCCCATTTTCTGCTGAGGTTAATTAATAAAAGCAACTATCCCAGCCTCTGCCATTATTTGTGTATGTGCATTTTAATTATTTAATGAATCTCCCCCTCCCCCAATATTCAGAAGGTTGATTTCCTTAAATGGTTTGGCATACTGTTGAGGCCTCCTGGCTATCTCTCTGGGAAAGAAATTAATCACTTGGCTCCTTGTAACTTCGAACATATTTTTCTGCCAAATCAAGTATTCATCTTTGATGGTACATCTAATTGCATTTTAATTTTAAGATCTGCCATTAAATTTGAATTTCATTGCCTTTTCTGTTTGTCAAGGATCTATCCCCCTTAGAAAACTGTATCTGAAGTTTGAGTTTGCAAGATGGAAATGCAGCTGATTGCTGTGAAAAGCAACTGCTTTTTGGATTCAGCTGTATAGATTCCTCAGTGCTGTGAACCTTATGCTAGCGACAACAGCATGCTGTTTGCAAAAAGGCAATTGATTATCCCTCCAACTGGTGAATCTGCATTCAAAACAATGTCAGACAGATCTTTGCAAATTAGGCTTTGGTTCCTGATAGGTTAGCAGTTTGCTCAACTTCTCTTTGAAGTTAAGCAATCTTGGCTTTAAGAACTATATTTGACCTTTAAATATTTGCTGGCTACTGAAGTTAAATCATACTTGAGACTGAATGAAATCTATTAAGTTTATCTTCTGTAGGGAAATTTAACTGGCTTTTGGCTGTCCTGGTTGCTGAAACATAGTGAGTAAACTAACCTCTGGCTTACAGAGTCTGAGTTACTGTTTTCCCTGACAGTACCACTGGGGGTGTACTCTGGCATAGAGACAGGCAACCAGGTACCCTGCAGATGTTTTGAACTTCATCTCCTGCATGTCCGAGCCAGCATGGCCAATAGTAGGGGATTATAGAAGTTGGAGTCCAAAACATCTGAAGGGGATCAAGTTGCCTACCTCTGCTGTTAAGTAGCTAGAACTGTCCACATAATTATTAAAGATACTGAATCAGGCCTTTTTGACTCTGGTCATCTTAGTTTATATGGACTACCTCAAGTTTCTTAAACTTCTTTTTTGTTTCCCAGGTTCAGCCAGACTATGTTTGCCCTTGCTTCTGTGAATTTAAAATGAGTAACGAAAGTAGTAATCATGCACATCTGGCTCTGTGAATGGAACCCCAGGTGCTTCTCTGGCAGTGGCCCATGCTTTTCATAAACTTTCTGATTTTGCATATAATTTTTGTTAAAATTAGAACAGAAAGGAAAATACTCTTGAAAAGGGAGGGAGAAATTGTAGAAACTAAAGAAGGGCATATGACTAAGGATGCAATTCTATGCATGTTTTGACTGAAAAAAGTCCTACAGTTCCCAAGACCTTAGAAACATAGAAACTGAGCAAGTCAGAAGGGGTCTTCTGGGCCATCTAGTCTGACCCACGGCTTCAGCCAGCTTCACTCATGACATGCCCACCATCCTTGAACACCCTCACTGATGGGGCTTCAACCACCTCCTGTGGAAGCCCATTCCATGCCCTTGGGGGCCTAACTGTCAGGAAGTACTTCCTGGCATCCAAATGGAACCTTGGTTCCTTTAGTTGACTTTGCAGCCAGTAAGTCTTGTTGGGGGAATGCTGGGCTGTTGGACTTACTTCTATTGAAACATGCCTAGGATTGTACCTTAAGATGAGCAGTCAGATCCAGTGGGTAAAATGCAACATACTTAGCGTAGATCCTTGAAATGATTAGTACAAGTCACATATATTTCAGTAGGACTGTTATAAACTTAAACTGCATTTTACCCACTGATTTGCATTGTATGTTACTTTAAGATAGGCTCCATCCCTTTTGATGGGTCTGCTCCAAGTAAGACTAACATTGAATACAAGCTGAACATGATTTTTGTTCATATGTGAGTTAGTTTTGGACAACAGTGCACAAATACTGTAGAGAACATAAAGTTAGTGCTAGGGTTACTGCTCTTAGGTTAAATCTGTAGGAACAGATGGTGTATGTGAGTTCAGTTGAAAGTTGTAGACTGGCAAAGAAAGTAACTTCGTTCCTTTGCTATTAGTGCAGTCAACAACTTACCTTGAAAGATGATTACTAAGCAATTGGAAGTTGCAAATGTATTAATTAACATAGGGATGCAGAGCCATGGTCCCTTTTTGCTGCTTACCATGTTCCAAGATGGAACTTTCAAATTCTGCACAGCAGTGGTAAACAAGACTGGAGGCCTGTGGAATCAACTTCCTTATCTTTTTAGAATCCTGTTATCCACCAGTTGGAATCTAGTGCAAAAGATGTATGTATAGAATTAAATAATACAGAGCCAAGGAATGTGTTTTGACTCCTGCAGCTGTACATTCATTCATTCTTTCATTCATTAAGTTACATATACTGTATGCAGTTTGTGAGCTTTCTGAATGGCGTAAAACATGAAAACACAATTAAAATACAACACGATTTAATACATCAGCCCAGGCAGCAAGAACTGTGCACAGGGGCCCTTCCAATTTAATCCATCATCTCCTCATCTCCATCTAAATAAATATGAGACATTGACTAAGTACAATAATAACCAAAAATTGATGAAAATGAATATTCTAATAAATAAAAATAGACAAAAATAACACAGACAAAATAATACTAGTAACAGCTGTGATCATGGACACAATCAAAACAACCATCACTATAACTGTAACTAATTGTACTGTAATTGCTCCACAGGGTCATAAAAAATCTATAATAAGTTATCAGCAGTTAAAATACAAGGAAAATAAAAAGGTCTTGGCCTGATACTGAAAAGTATACACCATTGGCATCAGGCACACCTCTCTGAAGAGCTGATTTCAGAGTCGAGGTGCCACAGCAGAAAAGGCCCTCCCCTTTTTAGTCATCCTTCTAATTTCCTGAAGGAGCTGCTCCTGGAGAAGGATATCTGTAGCTGACCTTAAGGGCCAGGCAGGCATATATGGAATGTATGGATGGAGGTGTTCATTAAGCCTTCAGGCCTTCCACCCAAAATCCATAACTGAATACGCCCAAGTTTTCTTCATTTCAGCATGTAGTTTAGGGCAGAGGGAGTCATTTTGTTGTAGCTGCTGTTAAACAATTGGGAAGTCAGAAATCCTTGCCTTTACTGCAAATAACTTAGACATCTGCCAGTACATAAAGATATTCGTTTTGCCCACCTCTGCTGTACACAGTGGGGTATTCCAGTCATTGACTTTCTTTATCCCTCTTATTATGTTATCCTTCTTTAGGTAACTGTTCCTCGTGCCTCCCTTTCCTCCCCACATCTAAATTAACATAACTAAGGGTGCACTCCTGTGCAAACATAGACAGAAAAAAGACCATTCTTTCCCCTTTATCTAAACTTGTGTAGAATTGCACCTGCATTTTGACAAGCATGTTTTGACTTGTCTTTGGATAAACAAATGGTTAAAAATAAGAGAGTCAGAAGGGGAAAGTAGAGTAACAAATATGAGTAATAAGCAAAGGTTCCTCCTAGCAGACAAGAGTGCAAACCAGACAAACTGAACATTTGGTACAGATTAGAAGCTGCTCCAGGATCCATTATGGTGGGCATGGTTAATGAAAATACTAACCCCTTTCAAAAAGAACATGTAGATCAGAAATATCTTTGTCAGATCATACCATTTCTGAACGCACCATATCACCGTAAGGTTGTATGGGAAGAATGTGCAGTAGTTTCACGGGAGTAGTAGTTTTCTGGTTAGTAAAGGTAATTTCAGATGGAAGAAAACTGTGTGAGTCATGGGAAGAATATGGGTTGTTTGGTGATTTCTAAAAATGGCCAGACAATGGATTTCTTTCAAAATGACATTTTCATCTTGTGATTCTTTTTAGCCTTTTTGTTTGTTTAAAGATTTATATGCTGCCATTCAGCCAGCAAACTCTAAGGACGGCTTATAGGAATGAAAAAACAGATCCAAAAATGATAAAAATGTAAATAGCAATCATGCAAAATACTACACAGAGCAGTACAGTTAGGCTGCTTTGAGTTCATTGTAAGAAAACAGTGGGATATAAATCTAATAACTAACTAAATAAAACTGTGTGAAACAGCAAATGCCACCAGAGCTCAGTAAATCCACTGAATTAAAACCAGCTAGCTAACATGCTGGAAGACCTGGGCTAATAGAAAGGTCTTCATATGCTATTGGAATTAAAATTGGTGCCAGATTTGGCAAGCTGATCTGGAAAGGCCATTCCAGATGTAGGGTGCCACAACAGAAAAGGCCCTTTCTCCACACAGCTTGAGAAGTCGGTGCTTGAAGGGCATCCAGTGACAAACCTTAATTGTGCTGGGGAGGCAGCCCTTTGTATATCTGGTTTCCAGGCCAACTGGGATTTAAAAGGTCAACATCAGAGCTTTGAGCTGTACTCAGAAATTGAATGGCATGTGGTTGTTTATGGACTGGAAATCTGTAGTTCTTACAGCCAGTCGCAGATAGCAGTTTAGCAGCTGTATTTCCAATTGACCAAAGTTTCCGAGAAGTTTCCAAAGGCAGCCTCACATACAATGTATTGCAGTAATTGCTGTAGGATAACATAGAGGTAAGATGCCAGTGAGAAGTCACAGGTGTTGGAGTTCTTCTAAACTGGAGCTATTGAGTGGAAAATGTCAATATGAGACACAATTCATAATTTTCTCACGCTGATCCTACTTTTAATGTACAGGCAATCCAGCAGAGCTGTGGCCTAGATTAGTGAAGGATGTCAATTTCAGGAACTTAAACATAATTTAATTTGTAGTTGGTTCCATGCATATTCATATCTTTAGGTTTTTAAATGTGAAATCGCAGAGCACACTTCGCATGCAAATCTTCTGCAATATACCGTGTCAGGGAAACGGCTTATGTTTTCTTAACGGAAACTTCTTATGTCAGGAACGAAGTCTATTGGACATCAGGGCTTTATTGCAAACTTACTTGAATAGCGCAGTTCCTCAGCATTTTCTGTGCACAAGTGGTGAGCATGATTTACATATGTTTTTTTCATGAGAAGCCCACACAGAATTGCTGGTGGACTTACTGTACTGGAGTCTTACTCTGGAATGGTGAGCCTCACACATGCAAAACCAGAGTCTGATATCGAAGATGAAAGAAATGTAAACAGAAGAATTGCAAAATAATCAGAGCTGTTTGTTTGATTCCGTGCGTTGGGTTTTGGACATTTCCACTATCATATTTTTAAGCAAATACCTCAGTGAGGGCTAGGATGCACCTTAAGCATAAAAAATTGAATTCTCAGGGATCTAGTATGTGCACACAATGGGTAGGACCTTGAGAGTGCAGCATGGGACTGGAGTGTTTGCATATACTTCTCGGCTCTGCTGCAGGATGCTTCCCTCATTGTCATGGTTACATTTACAAACTATCAACATGTGGTTGTTGTTGTTGTTGTTATTTGCATTTCTATACTGCCCATAGCCAGAGCTCTCTGGGTGGTTCACAACATTAAGTCAGCCATCCAGCTTTCAACCAAGCACAACCCTGCTTAGCTTCTAGGATCAGGCAGGATCAGGCATTTCAGGCTTTCTAGAAGCTATATTATTAT
This sequence comes from Varanus komodoensis, assembly GCF_004798865.1. Lineage (NCBI taxonomy): Eukaryota > Metazoa > Chordata > Lepidosauria > Squamata > Varanidae > Varanus > Varanus komodoensis. The sequence goes on from NW_025336480.1 coordinate 11,305,655, forward strand.
ATATAGTTTTATGATTATATAACTGTAGCTGTGTGTGTATGCATGCACATGTGTGTGTAACTTGCTCAGTTGAGTTTCTGTTTGAATGTTAAAAAAGGACAAGTATAACAGGAAGTATGGTTCATGACAAAGTCATTCCTAACTGTTAGAAATCCCTGGATGTAAATCTATATAATTTTTACCACCATCACTAATGTCTTATTCATTTGGCATGTGCTATTATGTTTTAATCTTCTGTGCAAGTCTGAGGATTTGTTTCTTATTTTGAATGCAGTAGAAAAGTTGCTTGGTTTTATTGGGTCCACTTCCTTCCCCTTTCAACTTTTTTGTATCCTCCAGTAGAGGGCCTGCTTCTCAATTTGGAAACTGCTATATGCTGGAATAAATTGATTGACCACATTGAAAATTCCCAAAGAAAGAGTGGAACAGGAAGTAATCGAGATAGTGGCATATATGGAAGGAACAAAGAACAACAATTTACAGCATAATCCTGTGCATGCCCACTCGTAATTGCATGTCACTGATGTTTACAGGGCTTACTCCAGAGCAAATGGGCAGATGATTGCAGCCTTAATGCAGTAAGCTTCTTAAAGGACAGGCCATAACAAGTAATGGGTATGGGATCAATTCCAGGCATAGAATAGAAGAATTGACCCACAGAGATGCTGTGAAAGCAACTTTATCCATATTTCATTGACTGTTGGCTTACTCAGTTGCTGTGTTCTATGGTGTTGGATGCTCATGTACTGACTCCCAAAACTTTTTACTAATAAGAACTATCAACATTCTTTTCAAAAGGTCAGCTCTTTCCTTTTCCCAATGTGTCTGTCCTCTCCTATTAGCCCACTAAAGGAACTGTTGGGAGTGAAGCCAATGAATACAATTGGAAAATGAGTTAGATGTGTGATTATTTCCCAGTATCTGAAGCTTGAAAAATACAGAGCAAAAATGTAACCAAGTGCTGTGTTATGTTGGTTTGCCAAATTTATAAAATGATCTTGCTTATGTAATAGTCACAGTACCCTTGCCTTTTGATGGCTTCAAGGGATGGGAACAGTGCCTCTCTGTGGCTGACTTGGCTTGGGAGTTTGATGCATTATTTCAGTATACTTGTCTCCTAGAAGGCCCAGGATGCTGATGTTTCAGACTATTAGCAGCAGCCAGTTGTGTGATTCTGTCTTCGGAGACTGACAACCTTATTTTTTTCCTTTTTACGGGTGTGTCTGATTTAGTGCTTAACTACAGAAGTAACTCTAGGAAACTCTAGGAAGACAGTTGAATTGTAGGTCAGCAACCTGATCCTTGCTTGATAGATCTTACTTTTCATGATCTAGTTTGAGGATTGCCCTAGCTCCTTGAGCCTCTTGACCCTTGTTTTAAACATTCCTGTTCAAAGCGATTAAGTTTCCCTCCAGAATGTATTAACTTCTACCACTTGACAAATAAGTCTATAAAGTGGGAGCTTATACTAGACACTGGACCATCTTGCAGTGCTGGCTATATGGCCATCTATGCTGTGTGCTAAATTTTGAGATATTATGGCAGAATCTTTAGAACATTTTGAACTGGAAAGGCAGTATAAGTGCAGAAAAAAACTCTCAAAAGTTTGTTTTGAGGAAAAGAGATATGGAAGTGACCTGTGAAGCAAAGTGAGGCTGAGGACTCTCCATGTGATAAAATGAGATGAATGAGAGCCTTGAGTATGTTTTAATATGAGAATGTTTGAGTAAAATGTAGGAATATAGGAAGGTGCCAGTTTATTTAGCCCAGTGTTGGCTCTGCAGATCAACTTGCAACAGCTTTCTAGGGTTTCACTCAGGAATATTTCTCAGCCCTACTTGACAATACCAGGGATCAAACCTGGTATGCTTTGCATGGAATACATATGCCTTTCTGCTGGCTGTATTAGGCTGAGTAGAGCTCAGCCACCTGGGGCCTGGGTATACTCTTAGCTTTTTTCCCAGGAGCAGGAGAGAAGTCGGTCATCACAGGTGATCGTGCAGGGGTGAGGGACAAGAATTAAGAACCTCAGTTGCATTTGCTAGTACAGGAGTTGGCAGATGGTAGATCTCCAGATGTTTTGGACTTCAGTGCTCAGAAGTCTAGTTAGGCATGGCCAGTGGTCAGGAATGTTGGAAGCTTAAATCTAGAACAACCAGAACTCTCCTTTCATCCCAAAGTATCTAGTATACTTGACAGAGCATTTTTTAAAACTAGATTTATATCCCACTTTTTTTCTTGCAAGGAACTCCAGGTGGTTCATGAGGTTTACAAGAACAACCTTGTGAAGTAGGTGAAGCTGAGAGTGAGTGGCTGGCCCATAGTCATCCAGTGAGGTTCATGGCTGAGTGAGGACTAGAACCTAGTCCCAGAACAACATTTTTAACCACTGTGCCACACTGGGCCTCACGTGGCTTCAATGGTAGCCTTGGAGTGCTTTGAACTCACTCAAAAATCTTATTCTTTCATAGGTTTCCAAACACTCAATTCATACCAAATTACCTATGAATTTGTGTTACACAGGGTGAGGGACGGCTGTGCAGAAAGGTTCAGTTCTGGGTGTCTCTGTGAAGCTAAGTGAAGGAGGGAAAACCATGCTAAATATTTAGTTAGTTATTGACTGTGGTCCCTAGGAGCAGAAGGCAAATTTTGTTTTGTACCAGTGTTGACCCTGAATATGCATCTTAACTTTCACTCATATGCGTGAATGCTTGCCATTCAATCCTTTGTGGAAAAGCAAAGCACAGTACTTGCAGTGGGAAAAAATCTGACCTTTGTCTCTGCCTTTGCAGAGTGTCCTGGCCTTCCCTGAGAGACTGCCAGGGGAGCGCAATGCAGAGTGCACGGGGAGCCCATTAGTGCCCTCTTAATCCTTCCCCACTTTTGCTGCTCATCATAATGATAGACATCTTGCCAGTTGTTAAGAGATTAATGGCTGGTAGTCTTTGGAATACCACAATAGTGACCAGCTTTCTTTGGTTTTTAATATTGAAAGTAGCTCCACTATGCAAAATGGAATTTTCTCCCTATTGTGCATTTCAAAGAATCCTGTACTGATTCCAAGCACATGTTACCTTCTTCACTGATTTCTGCAGGCGGAACTCATGTGATTGAAGATTCCTCTCCTTTTCACATAGAAAGCTAGCTGTCAGGAGCCAAGTATCTTGCAAACATGCTAGTTTCTATGTGCAGGGATTTATGGAGGAGCACTCATCTACGCGAGTTTCCTTCCATCTGCGCAGCTCGGTGGTACCTTACAGCCTCAATGAGAATTAGACCTAGATTTTGTGTAGTTTGAGTCCCAGAGTTTAAAAGAAACATTTGATGCTTATGTCATCAGATCTCAGAAGAGCCTGAAAATCGGAGTGGCTGTCTTTCTAACAAAACATTTAAACACTACGTTACCTATCTAAGGAGAACATTGGCTGCATTTTCTAGAAAATACCAAACCCTTCACATGAAAGCTAAGAGGCACTGAACTGTTCACAAGCTTTTTGTTGAAAAAATAAGGATTGAAATGTCTGAAAATGGATTGCTAGAAGAGAGTTACTGATTCAGGCGAAAAGATTCCTGAAATGCCACCAGGGATGCTGTTTTCTTTGGGGCGGGTGGGGGGGGGGGATCAGGTATGTAGGAGGAACAAATAGAAAAGTGGTTCCTTTCAGCTTCAGTGCAACTTGAGAGAACACAGAATTCAGTGTGTGCTTTTTCCTTGACCACCACAGAATGAAGTGTCACTAGAGGTGGAAAAATAAGAGCCCAAACCAGAGATCCAGTTAGTCAAGGCATTCCAATGGCAAATTATTTGATGACTAAATAATTTTTCCTTTCCTGCAATTTGCTCTTCTAAGAAGGTATTTAAATAAATTAGTAACTTTCAAGATAGACATTCCAATCACATGTTGGAGTGGTTTAGAAATTTGCACATTAGGGTCCCTGTATAATTCTCCCTTTCATGTAAAAGAACGCTGCTCTGGGAGAGACTTCCCAGTCAGAAGTACATTCCATTTTATTAGCATCTTATTTAACTTCTTAGTGACCTGCCACAGGGAGGCCCTAAGAAGCTGCCTCCTCCAGTTTTCATTGTTAACTTCAAGTAGATATTTAAAACAACAACAACAACAACAACAACAACAACAACATTGAGGCAATCATTATGTGAATTGTAATGCTGCCACAAGATACATATCCATACTGAGTAGACCAGCTCATTAAGCTTGGCAGAGCATTTAATGCAGAGGATTGCTAGTCTAGGTTTTGTGCAGGATCCTGCCACATCAATGTATGAGTGTATATAATATGCCATGGAAAATAATTCTGTGCCTGTTGAAGTTTTCCAGCTTGAGATGCATGTCTACAGTTCTAGGCTGCCGGGCCACTTTTGCAAATAATGGCTTGTTTTTATATTTGGAACTGTTACTGTGCTTAACTTGCTTTAGCAAGTGGAAGCTCAGTAGTTTAGCAGTAAGGATTAAATGAAATGTCCAGAGGCTGGATAGTTTAATGAGTTGACTTTAGGACTGGGACTCAGCAGATTGGGGTGACTTTGGGTCAGACACTGACTCTCAGCCTAATCCTACCTTACAGGACTGTTCTGAGGATAAAATGGAGAGGAAGAGAACCATGCAAGCGAACTTAGATTCCTTGCAAGAGGTGAAAGAGTTGGGATATAACGGTAATAAATACATGCCAGATGCTGAGGACCAACTGAAGAGAGGTAGCCACTGTCCTGCCACCAAAGGTAGTCAGCTGGCTGCTACTGCAATCAGAAAGCTGGACTAGATGACCTCAGTATGAGTAAGCGAGGGAATTCTTATGACCTGAAGTGAAAGCTTTCAAATAAAGCTTTGAAAGGCCTGGGGAGACGGCCTTTGTAGGCCTGCATTTTCTCTTCCCAGGAGAATGACACAGCTAATGCTTAAAGCAGAGCAAAGAATGTAGGGAATGCCATTTCCCTGGCTGGATGGGGTAACATAGTACTCTAATCAGCAGGTTGTGGTTATTTAGAGGCACTGGAATTACATATATAGCGTTCAGAACCTGGCAAGATTGACTCAGTTATTCTTTCAAGAGGGGTGGTGCGAGCACAAAGTAGTTTGCAGCTGGAAGGCTTTGTGAGAAACTACTTGCCCTTAAAGCATTTCTGCACGAGGCTTTTACTGGGCAGTTGAGCTATCTGATTCACAGAATTTTTTTAGGCGCTCCAGAACGCAACGTCTTCCATGTCTAGTCCTCACATCTTCTGCCGCTGCTTGACCTGACTTTGCTGGCCACAAGAATGTCTGCTAAGGGAAAAGAAGACAAGGTGGGCCTTGTCAGCCTTATTGCCACACGTTTTCCAACTGAAAGCCCCTTAGTTTTTTCGGGAGGTGGGGGCATGTGCTGTGGTAGAAGAGGGTCCTCAGATTTAAGGACCCTTTAGGACCCTTATTTAACGCATGCACAGCATAGGTATCCACTCCACAGAGGTTGCATACTTACTGGTAGCCTGTAGCATCCACAAGGACTGCTGGGGCTTCCCCTCTCTTGCCTTGCAAAGATCACTGGGATTATACCTCACAGTGTGCCATTCTGTGATGGAAGATGTCTTTAGAAATGCCCACAATTCTGATGTACAGTGTCCATAAGGACAAACCTGGTTGCCATTTCATTTCTTGCAGATTTTGGAATGTGCAGTGAAGTAGCTGTGTGTTAAGAATATAAGAAAAGCCCTGCTGGGTCAGACGAAAAGTCCATCTGGTCCAGCACTGAGTCCACACTGTGGTAAACCAGCAACCCCTCAAGCAGGATGAGTGCAAGACCTCCTCCTGCCCAGCTCCTCAGCAACTGGTGTTTGCAGGCAGGCCGCCTCTGCTAAAGGAGGCAGCACTCAGCCAGCAAGTTGAGTGTTCTTAAACTCTTCATTATGCATTATGTTTACTCTTTAGTTCTTCGCTCCCTGGCCATCTGTGAAGAATGCTGCCTTGTAGGTCGTGGATTCATCAGGGGGCTAGACTACATGACCACCCAAGTCCCACCTAATACCACTCATTCTGTGAGTTTGTCAGTTTGGTGTAAAGGGCTCTTGCCCGCCTAGGATAGTTCATTCCACAACAGATGGGTTAGTCTTTAAGATGTCACCACACCGTTTGTGGTTTGCTGAGAGCCAGTGTGGTATAGCAGTTAAGAGTACTGGACTGGGACTCAGGAGATCTGGTTCTATTCTCCAGTCAGCCATGAAACTCAGTGGGGGACTTGGGGCCAGTCACAGACCCTCAGCCCAACCTATTTCACAGGATTGTTGTTTGGGGTACCTTGTAAGTCACCTTGAGTTCCTACCTAGCAAGAGGAAGAAAGGTGGGGTAAAAAAGTAATAAAATCAACTTTTTTGCTCAGGTCACTACTACTCTGCCTCAGCCCTCTGTTTGCAGCATTGTGAGACTAACATGCGACACCTTGAATACTGAAGGATTATGTAAATACAGTGATGAAATTTTGTTATTCGTCCACCTAAACAGGGCTTCCATATGCTTTCATGCACAATACAGAAGCATACGCAAATGGTAGCAACTCCGCTACTTCAGTGTCAAGTGGGAGGGGAACCAACCCTTGATAGTATGTTGTGACAAATGAGAAAATAAAGTATAAGAAATCCTGTTAATACCCGCCAGGTTATTTATTTTCTCCCCAGTGTAGTGATCGGATGCTGGGTTGAGGGCTCTGGGGTGCAGTATTTATTTCTGGCATTTCGCTGCTTGAAAAGTTTGTCCTGTTGGAGCAAGTAGTTTCTTGCATGCGAAGGAATTCGTGCACAGAATTTCTTGGATCCTAGCAGTAAAAAAGACACTGCATTGGGGTAAATAACTGTTCAAATACTTCACACACAGCCTGACTAGTAAAATTCTTGGATAAGTTGATGGAACTCAACCCAGTGGAATTTTGTAGCTCTAACTCTTGCTTTCAACTAGGTGTTTCCCCTTGATGGATTGGCACTGAGTATGACCCACAGGTATTGTATTCCAAGAGAACTTTGGAGCAAACAACTCTTAAGGCCTCAATTAAATCTTTTCTCCATCCATTCTTCATTCTAAACAGCGGGAACTGCTGTAATACATGTAAAAAAATTGACCTGGTCAGCAAAAACCAGTAGAAAGTTGCTTGGTTGGAATTTCAGCCTTATAAACTGTCTTCAATCCATCTGCAGTATCTTTTTCTCTACATGAAATCTAATGGCCCTGACGTGCAAGGCTGGTTTAATAACATCTGTTCCCCCTGAATTACTGGAGAGAAGTATTGATATAGCCATATTGTCAAGAAGTAATTTTAATCATGTTTTGACAGGGCAATTCTTTACCACAGCGTTGTCAGTAAAAATGTTTATGTTACTTTGCTGTTATTATCCGTCATAGTGGTATGGTAAAACATTGCATATGTGCTAGAAATGAAGGCAGTGCTTAAGGTTTTATGATTTAGTATTTATGGGAATTCCTTTGCAGATTGTCATCTTCTCCAAGGGATAATAGCATCCTGTGGTCTTGTCATCAAGTGCAATTTTCTCTTAATAGCTCTTGTGATTAAATCAGCAAAAAACTATTTTCCACAGTTTTGTTGCTCTTTCCTTCTTGAATCCTAGAAAAAGTGGGATAGATGTTATCTGAGCCCTGGTATCACATAGAACCCACGTCGTGTGGGTTAAGGTTTCTTCTGGTGGCTTCTCATGAGACAATATTGTGCTTGGGTCCAAATTTTGTATGCAGCACTTCAGTTGAAGAAACCAGTTATGTTTCTGCAGTGGTTCTTACTTGTGAAAATGCATGGAAGCATTTGAGCAGGAACAGATCAGGTCTTTGCTCTTAAGGTTGCCTAGTGGCAACCCAGCAATTGTGTGTGTGGCTTTAAATTGCCTGATGTTAACAGGAAAAGAAGCAGCCATGGCTGCTTCTGCTAGTTCTGTCCCAGGTCCTGGCACTCACTTCTTCCTCCCCCCATCTGCTGTGGGGAGCAAGTCACCAGCTGTGCCACACAGCAGATGGCAGGAGTGTTTGAGGATGAAGGTAAGGAATAGGATGAGATGAAGGAATAGGCAGAAGCTGCCATGGATGTATCTTTCTCCACTCTCTCTGGAAATTTAAAGCTTCTTGCACATTTTCTGTGTTGCAGAGTGGGAACTGCATATTTTGAAAGGAAGAGCTGGATGTGAACCACACGCCTCATGAGAGTTTCAGCACTTCAGTTCTGTAACTCATCTCTGTAGTTCAAAGCTACGCAAAGCAAAGATGGGCATAAACTCATATGCGTGGTTCTGCTGAGATACCACATATAATAAAAACTCACATGGTGCCTTGGTTTAAGGATGTTTGCTTTGAGTCTCTTAAGATCAGAGTTGGCATTTTGTTTTGTAACTGTTTGTGCCAATAATAAATGTTCGGATTCGAATCTAGAACCTCAGTGAGTGCTGTTTGGACCAAGAAATGACTGCCACCTTACAGACTCAATAGCATACCTGTTGTCAGATAGGCAACAGGCTATTAGGGACCTATAGGAGCTATAGGAAGGATGACATATCATTGGTGTTGCACAGAATACCAGTCTGGTTTCATCAGCACAGTTTGCCGTGTTCACCTTAACAGCTGTGGGTTTCCGTATGATTTGTGTGTGACTCTCTGCTGCCTTGAATTATTGATCATTGCTCCACGCTTAGTATCTCAGTTACTTGAATTGGCGGAAAACAGGAAAATGCTTTGCATTAGTACGAGGTACTGCTGTGAATAAATAAAACTAGGATCCTGGCTGCCAGTCCTAGAAAGTACTTTGGCCATGTCTGTGCTTCATTTTCAGCAGTTTAATTTTCATGCACATCTGACCTTTGGGCTATTCACAGATGTGCATCCACCCATTTCTGCTGTGGCTTGGATATATTGATATAGGCACATAGGTTGCTGTGCAACATTGCATTTGGCATATGTCTTCCTTCAGGCATAATCTGTTCTGCAAAAGCAGCATTCTCACACTCACATAGGGTAGCAGAAATTTGTAGGGATTTTTTTAAGTATAATGTCTGGATAAGCATTTACCTAACCAGACGTTAAGATAACTATGTGGGACTTTCCCCTGCATGCCACTGCCAGATGAGGCTGGCTGATTAGGGAGAAAGCCTCTACTTAGGGAGTGCTCTCCCCAAAGAGGTGACCCTGGCACCTCATCCTGTACTTTCTTTAGCATGAGGACCATGTCATTTTCCCAGCCTGTAAAAAAACTGCTTTTGGTGCTTTTAATACTCCATTCTTTTGGTTTTATTCTTTGCTTTTGATTTTCTTGCTTGTGGTTTTATTTTTTGTTTCAGTATTTGTATTCATGTTTTAATGTATTGTACAGCACCCAGTAGACTTTGGTTATTGGGCAGTTTAAAAGTATAGTAAAAATAATTAACTATCAGCACAATCCAATGGTTTCTAGACAGCATCTATATGGCCATAGGATATTTTAGCATCCCAGTTCTGGCCTTGGAAACTTGCTCTGAGCTTGCAGCTCCTTCTCCCCATGTGCAGCTGACATAGGTTGCTTCTCTGAGGTCACGGTTGTGACCTTGGAGGAGGGCTTTTGTGGGTGTTCTCGGAGGAGGGGAAGAGACAGACAGAAGTCATCCTGCCTCCCTCCTGCTGCAAGGCGCGACACTGAGACAGCTGAACCTGGCCTTCTTAAGTTATGCAGGACAGGAGCAGCATGGGGCCATCCTTTGCCCCTGTGCTTCCTCCACCCTACATTGGATGCCTGTAATCTTGGACAAGGGCATGCAAATTGGGTGATGCACTGCATAAAGCACCCTGTTGCCACTTAGGAATTCTGACTGCAGAGATGTTCACTTGTACTCTCACTGTGTAGGTACTAAGGCAAAAGTGGAATCAATCTGTGGCATACAAGTGGCATGCTGAATGTCTGAAGGCTAGTTTGTCAAATGTGTACTGCCAATTAGAAACTCTAATGTAGATGGCATTTACAAACTGCAGTGAAGATTAGTGTCTTCACAATGGCTTTGACGATGCTTGTTTGAAGGTGGTATAGTCCCTTTGTGAAGAAAGGAAGGAATGAAACAGTTCTTTACTGAAAAAGCAGTGAATGCCGTTACTTAAGTATCTGAATGTTGAGTTCCAATATAAAGGACATGACAGCCCATCATGGGTTAATTTATTTGAGGGGCTGAGACCCATGGTGGCTACCTTTTTGACCTTTGCTGAGGGTTATTGAACCCAGGGTGAACAGTCTCTACATAATCCTAAAAAGCTCTTGGGTTGTTTAAGCCTCAAATAGCCCCCACTGCCTGGACTTAGATGATCTGTTTATAATGGCAGCTAGGATGCCATTAATTTAACTTACAGGTAAATTAACCCTTGATGGGCTGTTGTGTCAACTGAGCTTGGCCAACTTGATGCAGCAATCTGTAGCGTGCAGTTGGAATCCAGATTTGTGTATGCGTAACTCCTTTCAGTAAAGCCATTTGTATGATGCTATATTGACACAATGAAGTCACAAAATAAAAGGAAGCACTCCAGAAATAGTTGTATATTGAATAAACTGATGCGCAAATGAGGCTCATGGAAGATATATGATGCATAAAACTGCAAATGCAGTAGGTAACAGTTAAAGTTATAAAGAATTGTAAAATGAAGTTAAATTCAACAGTCAATTATATATTATAGTATATGTAATTACAGAAACTCAACAGGAGGCCAGTCCTTTAAGTTCCATTCAGAAAACTTAATCATGAGCATTAATTTCTAGAAATGTGTCTCACAGAGATCCTGTATGAGAAGAAATAGTCAGCATTCTGTATATTATGCCTATAATAGTGATAGTCCTAAAAGTCTTATGAATATCTCATGAAATGTTTGACTGGGTGAAGTTGCAAAATCTTTATGGTAATTAGGGTCATGTCAGTGGCTTGCTGCATGAGGTAGCGGCCATATGGCATAGATTTCAAACTGTTGCCATGGGGCTCCTTGCTTGTCCAGGCTCTCATTTCCCCTCACTGTTACATAGTACAGGGTTTGGATCCAGATTTAAACTAAATCAACTAGGCTGGTAGAAAGGAACTTTCCTGCCCCTCTCCTTTCCACAGCCCCTTGCCTGCAAATGCTGCAGAGAGTCAGGAGCTGTGTGGGTAGAAAAGGGATCCCCACAAATTACGGAAAGGGGCCTTCCATGAGGAAGGCTCTTCATTTTGTGGAAAATCCTTTTCTCTTGTGGAAGGATGATTCTGGGTCCAGTCAAAGGTATTCGAGTCTCCAGAGAGCCTTTCATTCATAAATAAAAGCCCTACAAAATGAAATTAGTGTTTTGTGTTTGAACTCAAGCTAAAGATCCTTGCTGTGACTGCTCTGGGCCTTGGATGGTTTCCAAAGGGAAATGCTTCATCCACTGATGTATTCCATAAGATGCAGCAACAAATAGGTGCTTGGTTCCATATTTAGATGCATGATACATCCTTAGAATCTCCATTCCACAGCAATGGAGATTCTTTAAATTGTGTTTATGATAGGATACGCTGAATTACTGAAAACAAGATACACTGGCTTATCCTGCATTGCAAGTGGCAGAGAGAGTTGGAGGGGAAGGCTTGCACTATCTTAAACTTCAGTGATTCAGTGATGTTCTTTTTTACTTTTTAAGCCCCTTGGTAATTCTCTGTCATTAGGCTAAGTGTTCGCTGGTTTGGTTGGGTTAATGTGATGTGTGGATATCCTGAGATAACAGTGATTTGGCGCCATAATGAGTTTCCTGAATAGTAAATGTAATGCTCAATTTCTTTTGTTACAGATGGAAGAGAAACGGCGAAAGTACTCGATCAGCAGTGATAACTCAGACACCACTGACAGTAAGACCTTTAATTCAAGGCTTAGGACAAGATAACTAAACGATTCACCTCCAGCAGGGAAAACATTTGAGTAATTACTTTGCAGACAGGCTGGAAAGCTACATTTTACTGGAGAGTCCCTGAACAATAAATTGTACTCAGGGATCGCTTCTAAAATATGCTGTAAGAAGTTAATATCCACTTACGTATCTGGCAGTGGAAGCCTTTAGTCCGATCAAAGTGTCTTCCTCCTCCCATGAACAGTGTGGCAAGAAGAAGCCACAGAATGAAACTGATTACAAAACTTTGACCCAGACAAAGCCCTTGTTAGATAGCACATTGCAAACCACCTTTTACAACTCAAACTCCAGCCTGTTGCAAGATTGGCCTCCTTTCATTTTGCGTCTTTCAGTTACAGTTGTCTGTTACTAAGCACCTTTAGAAGATTTGCGACTTTTCCGTTTCCTGTATTACACAAGTATCAGATGGGATCCTTTCTGCCTTAACTTACCGTTAGTAAAATGTCTGGTTTGACACTTAAAGGCCAAAGGCAGAATGAGTACAATAAAATGCCAGCCTCATAGGGCTTAACTGAACATACTGAAGAAATCAGTTTTGAAACTACACTGTGAACACTGTGTAATTCAGTTTGCAAGCACTGTGAAATCTTGTCATTAACTCACCCACCCTTAGTTACCTTTAAATAAGTTACAGGATCTGGCATTTGAAAACCATGTGACAATATGCAGCTACTGTCTGTTCTTGGAAAAGGAAGGTCATAGTTGTGTTTACAGTTACTCTGCAGGAGAGCATTTGTCAACAGCTAAAGCATCACCTGCTGCATAAATACCAAAGTCCAACAGAGATAAGGCTGTGCTGCTTAATACCTTGATTAAGGACGCCTTAACCCTCAAAAGCCCTGAAGCAATATTACAGAGCTTTGGGAGCTTCTGCATTTCTTGTAGTAAAGTGGTCAGCAGCTTTGGTCAATGACTAGGCAAAGTTGCTTTGGCGAGGAGATGCCCTCTCCTCTAGCAGCTAGGGGCCCAGGTGGAGAGGACATAGCCCAGCCCAACCGTAGAGCAACTTGCCACGCATGAAGATGGTCTCAGGTTCAATTCCTGGCATCTTTAGTTCATTGTTGCAGGATATCAGGCATGGGGGCCAAATCTGGTGCTCTGGGATTTCTCAGGTGGCCATGACCCTTCCTTTGGCCCCACCCTTTCCTCCAGCTATCAATCATCTGGTTGTATCCTGGCTTTGGTGCGGTCTCTCCGCTCTTAAAGTTGAACTGCCTCTCTTAAGGCTTAGTTGCTGATGGTGAGACTTTAAGCTAAAAGATGTTGGCATTTTGGCCAACAGATAGCAGCAGCACCCAGGACCTTGGCAAGCTGCTGCTAGTCAACATTAGTAATACTGGGCTAGCTAGTCTGACAAAGCAGAAAGTAGCTTTGTATAAACTCTGTTGTCACATATGTTCTTGTTCACTCAAATTCCCTTTGAGGCTAGCAATTTGAGGCCAGATGATATTGCTTAAGAGATCAGTTTTGGCCCAGGGATTTCTTATTGCTGAACTTGCTATTCAGTGGAACTTAGGAGATCTTCCAAATTTAACTTTTACATGTAAGAGCATATGTACCCAGGATTTGATCCATGCAAATATATAATGAGAAGAATAACTCATCTATTCTAAAATTGCCTCAGGACACTGTTTAGGATTTCCTTCACTTCTCTGGGACTGTTTAGAAGAGCAGCATATCCCCGTATTGATGGCAGTTCACTCCAAGCCTCCAGATGACTTCTTTGATTGTTTTAATGTGGATGTCATAAAGCACAGAGAAGTCCAAAGTCCAGTGACCATGGGACAGAAGTCCCTGAACACCACCTGCTCAGTTAAGGAGTAGCAGATATAGCCCTGCACGTGTTTCATTCTACAACTTTCATCAGTCTGAGAAAGCATAGTTATAATGGGGGCTCACAGAAGTTGCAGGCCCAGCATCTGGAGGGCCTCAAGTTGCCCACTCCACTTGTAAATACATCCCACCTATCCACCCTTCCCAGGAAAGGACTAGAGGCACTATAACAGCATGCGGTCCAGTCCTATCTCAGCTAGGTGACCAAATGTTACTGTAGTGTCCTCTGGAATCGATGACTACTGAGATATCCAGAAGAAATAAGAAGCTGGCATCCCCCAACATCCTTATTAAGTGTAAGTGGTCTTCCAGTTTACCTGAGGTTGCTGCTATCCCAAAACCTGGCTGAAAACTAGATAGGAATAGACCCAAATAATCTGCATTCTCCAAGATAAGTTTTCTCCAAGGCTTAAGAAGCCTAAACTTTTTCCAGTACCTTATTCGGGAATGGTACATTAAATATCGAATGGTAATTATCCAGAATCAAGAGACTGAAATTTATTGCTGCTGCTGTTAACAAGAATTTAATCATTGCTTCCTTAAGTGGTTAAGAGAGACATCAGCTGTCTCAGATTGTAAGCCCAGTCTTAGGAGATATTAATATCTGGGAAACGCACGATTCCAAAGAAGAGCTTGAAGGTCTCAAACGTCCAAGTAACTTGGCCGTATCACTAGGCTACATACACTGAACAGAAGTCAGCATGGCTACCTGAATCCCTAGCTGCATCCATCTCTGACTATCAAAATGGTGGCATCCAAGTCAGAATGAATGTGAACAATTTTTGACTGCAGAATGTAATACAAATGTCAAGTAACCCTCAGTGGTTCCATCTGATCTCCTGATACTACAGAAAGGTGACTTCACCATTTGAAAATGCTTCAGTGGCTGTCATTGTGCAGCTTCAGGGGAGGTGGAGAAGTAAGGGTTTTTTTACCCCCATAAATGCCACAGAATAAATTATCTTACTCGTGTTCAGTGATGCCATGACAAGTTGTATGCTGCCTATGCACCATTTCTCAGTCTACCCTGATCCATGACTCTCAGGTTCCCAGAGTAACAGGGTGCGAATATGCCTGTCTGATTGTGTGAACAGTGCTTGAGAGCAGTTGTATTGATGGTCCAAGTGACGAGCAGGACGTTAACAGAACTATCCATTTAAAATTCAGGAAGCTCACTAGGAGATCTCAGGAAATCATCAACCTTGTGAGGCAGACTGTTAAAATTGTTCTACTGTCACTCCAAGGGGCAAGAGTGGCTCATAGGTCAAGCTTGGTTAGACAATCATCTGTTTATAACAGCTCCTTTTATAGCTTGCCACATCACAAGGTGATTGAAAGAAGTCAAGCACTGAGGATATTTTCAGCTTGCTGAGAGTCCTTTAAGCACAACTTGTAAAGGTGTGATCTCCAGTTCTGGAGAGGATCAGAACAGAGCCTCCAAAAAGGAACTAAAACTATTGAAAGCAACTGCTAAAGTAATACATGTCTGTGGGCTTATGCTAAATTGCAAAGTCATCTATTGATGTGGGCCTTTTTCAGATATTCCAGTAGCATCTCTAAAGTAAATTAGAAGTTAGTAGCACAATTAGCAACAGTTTGTAATCCTTGAACATCTGGGACCTGTGAAACTCGCTCATTCCACGTCCACTTGTGCGGTACTCGGCACCTCTTGTGAAGTACACTTAATGACCAATGAAATTAAGGGCTTGTTGAAGGCACTTGAGATTCCACAAGCACTCTTGCCGGGCTACTTCACTACAGTCTGCGCATTTTCCACCATGTCTAAAAATGGACGTGGTTGTCCCTTGATCAGAACCTCTAGCAAGACTCCATTCAGACTCCTCCACTGGATTGTTATTGCATCAACACAACAAACAATCACCTTTCCCCTGTGAACAGCATTGGAAGAGCTGTTTTCCACAGACTTAAAGAGACAGACATAACAAAGCCATTGTAAATATGAGTTACTTAAGGGTTTTTGTTTTGTTTTTAATGACCCTAAAGTAGGGGCTTGGCACTTTTTTCATCACAGAGAGAGTGGGTGAGGCAAGTATGATTATTGCCACGCTAAGCCTACTTAGAAGTAAGCAGGACAAGGCTTCTGTGTGTTTACTGAGAAGTAATCAAGATTCAGAAGCCTGTTCAAATAACATCCTAAATATCAAGCTGCTGCATGTCTATTCACAAATAGGCAGGTCTTTGTCCTGCCTGCAAAAGGCACAGCTCAAAATCCTTGCAGCTTCTCAATTTTTGTAAGGTTTTTGAAGTTCAGTTGCTTTAAAATATTCCCTTATCTCTGATCAGGGATCAAAGATAACAGCAAAGAAGACTGAGGCCCAGATGGGAAATTCCCTGGGCTGCAACTGTTCCACATCCCCTGCCATAAACCCACCTTTGTTCATTTAGAGCATTTCAGTTGTGCTCATCTATGGGACCATTAATATGGCGACCATGATAGAGACCAGTTAGAACACTGCTGCCATCAGTGTGATTCCAGCAGAATGGGACCGTGTGGTGATGACAGTCTTTGAGTGTTGAGACAATGTAGCTTCATCCACAGTAGCCGACTACCACGGATCTGTAGGAGCAACAGCACTGGAGAAGTGGGAAGGAATCTCCAAACAAACAGTTCTCCCAAATAGTTAGAACTAAAGGGCATCTTGAGTTAAACTGAAATGCGACTTCATGCTGGAAAATACCCCTGGCCATTTCAGAGAATTAAGTTCCCCAAATAACAAAGGTTTGTTGCTATTGGTAGTGGTGAGATTTAAATGACTTAAAATGAAACATGCTTTCCCTGCCAGGAACGTTTTATGTTAGAACTGAAATAAGAAATACACAAAATGATTCAGATTGTGATGGGCCTTCAACTTAAACAGCCCACCATTTCTGAATTCAGGTTTCCAGACAGGAACAGCTGGCATGATATAGAAACCAATCACTTTGAGCAAGAACAGATATGAAGGCAGGTCTTAAACATTAGAGTTCATCTTGGTAGAACTTTCAGAAGACCTGCTGTGGATTTTGGGGGATCCCAGACAAGGCGAGGTCATGCACTTTTGAAATGTTTGACTACGAAGAGGCATTATTAGTGGTGCCCTGTCATACTCTGTGATTTCTGTTCCTTTTAAATCTTCTTGTTACATTTAGGAAAACATAACCCTACATTTTATTTAGTATAAAATGTTGCCAGTATATCTAAGTGCTTCACTGCTGAAAGCTAGTTATTCAGGAGATTTGACATACCTATTTTTGTTACTTTCCAGACAGTAGTTAGGTTGAGATTAGACTTTTCTTTATTTAATTCTTGCCTTTCCTTAACTTACCTTGTTTTTCTTCTGAAGGTCAGACAACATCAGCTTCAAGATGCTCCAAAATACCAAATACAAAATCTGGTTGGTCAAGGCAGAAGGAGAAGAAACCCTCAGAGGTTAGTTGTTTTACATGTTTCTATTCATCTTTTGTATTTGCTTTCTTTTTATGGCTATCCAGCCGTAAACACAAACAGAGTATTCCTAAAGCTGAAGATAGGGCAGAATTATGTTCACAGGAGTTGATGGCGTGGCACAGGCCTTGGAGAGTGAGGCGGAAGCACAGAGGCCCTCTGCCGATGAGGGGCAGGAAGGAGCTGCCCCAGATCTGATGTGAGACCTGAGCTCAAGAGCACTGGACTCTGGGGGGCAACTATTCTAAGGTGTCTCCACCCCACCAGGGATCAGTGACAGTGGAAAGACGTCTACAACCTGAACAAGAAGCAGGGACCTCAGAACACCATCTGGTACTATTGGAGTGCAAGGCAGAGGCCGGGAGTAACAGTTGAGGTGGGCCTAACTATGGAGCGGGGTGGTGGGGGGCTTTGATGAGCTTTGCTGGAGTTCTCTGGTTGCTGTCCTTGGTCCTGCAGTACCTGATACCTGCTGGCTTCTGCTGAAATGCTGATTGAGATCAATCCATAGGGCCATCCTGAACCCAAGGCAAAGGCTTTCCATATGAAAATCCCATGCAGCCATTTATTCATTCATTGTCATGGGTACTGTGGTTCTGCCTTCGGCACAGAATGATAGTATCTTGGTTATGCTGGTATCATTTTTAGAATTTTGCACACTGAAACTACCGGAAGTGTTTGTGAGCAAACACTGCACATCCCATGTTGAGGCAATGGATGCCCCTCTGCAGAAAGTCCAGTCTTTTCCATGAAGTGCCCTGCAATAATGCTGGTGTAAAGTATGCTATTTGGAAATTGTGGAACAGAACCATCCCTGCAGTATTCATGGATCAGTCTGATGCGTGAATGAGCCTGACACAGTGGGAGACTTTCCAGCAGACTTCCTGATGGCTTCCAGTTCCTTTAGCTATTTTAAGACAATAGCTAAATTTGACTGGCTGATGAGCCTTTCAGCAGACCACAGTTTAGAGTTATTCTAAATCTTAAACACAAAGCAGTTTGTGGGTGGATGTGCATGGAACCAATCTTATTCTTTATATATCTTGTATTCGTCTATCTTAATACTTATCAGGTGGCTTTGCGCAGAAGACTCTGGTGAAGACAACACATACTAAAATCAGATGTGTCGATTGAAAATGCAATGAAATAGTTCAGTACAACTCAGCCTAAGAATTCCTGTCAGTCAAACACCAAGATCAAAACTTAGGCTGTAGCTAACTGCCAGTTTTAAAAGGAACGTTCTCCTGTGTCATGAAAGTGTAGGAGGAGGAGAATGTGGGGAGGAATAGGGCTATTACACTGTTGTGCTTGCCAGCAGCCGGTCCTTAAGGCTTGTGGGATCAGTTTCTGTTCTAACCCAGTATGCCAAAGGGTGATCCAATAGACCCAAATGCTCCTTCCCCTCTAGAGGCAAGGCTTTAAAAGGGCTTGTTGCAATTGCTGCCCTCTTGGTGCCACCCGAAGCAGGTCATGTCATCTTGCTCCATACCAGAGTGTGGGTTCAATTTAAAAGTGAATTAGTGTAACAAAAGGAACTAGGCGGGTTCCCAGAAATGTAGACCTTCCTGAGTCTGCCCAGCTCGTACAAGATTCATGGGCATGACCAGCATTTGGGATGCTGGGGTTGGTGCCATACCTCAAAGCTGTTCTTGTGCAACAGTAGCAAAAAGCAGTGACTAGGATCAGACCAGGGAATATAATTTATTTTAGACCAAGGGCCAACTTCCATTTCAGAGAAGTGTTGATGCAATGGATAGAGCCGAAGGCAAAAGGGACAGGGTCAGAATAGCTGCCTGTTTCAACGTAAAGCTCTTACTGCCAGTAATTCATCCTTAGGAGAAGTGTTTCATTTTTGGGTGGGTTAAAGCTGCACAGAAAACGGAAACAAGTGGATGGTTAAGTGGTTGGGGAAAGGGGTGGGGCCAGAGGAAGGAGCATGGCCCTTGAGGGCCCCCAGAGAGCCTGATTTGGCCTGAGGTTCTGCACCCCTGGTCAGCTTTGCCCATGGATGCAAACACACACCTGCACTACATCTTCCTGTTGGTGTCAAGAAGCATTCTGAGGATTCCACTCAACTGAGTCTACCAAGCACCATTCTCTGGTTAAGAAATTGCTTCTGGCCTGATACATTCATGGTAGTTTCAACATCAGTGCCAGCCTTAGTGAGATATGAACTAAAGGGGGAAATTTTGCATGCAAATTTCAGCTTGAGCACACGCGGTTACTTTCTATAATGTCCCTGCCTGGCATTTGTGGCCACAAACAGCTCATTTTAAAAGAACAGTTTGTTATGCACATTCCTGCAGGCATCCAAGAAGCGAATGACATAGAAGTAAGTGCCCGACACAAGAACCAGACTCTTGAGAGAGGATGTGAATCACTTATCACAAGCTGAAGAAATAGCTTGGCCCTTTCAAATGGCATCTCAAGGTTGGAAAAACGTTCTGTATGGTTGCCTGAGGTGTCATTCTCCATTCTGCTGGTAAATACAGTTCCCTTCGAAAGTATCATGTTCCAGGAATTGCACTTCTGCAGCGGCTGGGCACACACAAACTTGTTGCTGTTCCTTATTTTAATATAGACTGAAAGCATCCATTTCCTAGCCACATGGGAAGAGCTGGCTGCTCATGTCGAACATGAAAAATAATAATTAACAGGTGCTTTAAAGGCATTTATTTATTTATTGCAGATACATCTGTGTGTGGTTACTGAGACAGGCCGTTACAACATTCACACACAGGGGCCCTTTCTCTGGCATTGATGGCTATTGGTGTAGCACGAGCATTAGGAAATCTCCCTCTCTAAATTTTAGAATTGGTTCCAGTATCAACGCAGCCGCTACAGACCATATAGTGCATTCAAGAGTTCTGCACCCATTGGCTTGGATCATCAGTTGTTCTTTGGTTCTGGTAAGGGAGGGGGTAATTTCAGCCAATGCCTCTCCTTGTTTGCAACCCCTTCTACCGTATTCCTCACCATTCCCAGGAACAGATTGGGAGTAGGAACGCAGGCAAATGCATAAGGTAAGGACAGTTGTGAAAGCCGTGTTCTGTGAACATGAATACTGTTCTGTTTTATGGAAGGAAAGTTAGGATTCAGGCCATTACCTTGCTTTCCTGCAGCGACTCTGTAAGGCAAGTCAACATCATTAGGCCCATTTTCTTGGTGTGACAGTTGAGACTGTGGGTGAAGGCTTCTCTCGACTATTAGCCCCTTACTTAGTACCTGTATCTACCTAGTAAAATGATAGAGGCAATAGTCAAGTTAGGAACATCATCAGTTATAGTTCAGTATCTTAGGTTGCAGTGCTATGGATACTTATCCAGGTGTAAGCACCATTGAATATTACAGTAGACACATTTAGAACAGGGATGCTGGGATCTGCAGTCCAATGCCTCTGCAAGGCACAAGAAAGCTGATACAGGAGATCTGTTACTTAGCCTTTCCATGCTATGCTCCAGTTCCATCTCTGGCTGAGGTGCCCTTCGTATTCAGTCTAGCAGCACAAGCGAGAAAGATAAGGAATCAAAGGCATTAGCACTGTGTAGTCATTAGCTAAGTCAAGGGTGATACTTATTATAAAAGACTGTGTGACAAGGGATTAGCTATCCTCATTTGCTGTGCAACTGGAAAAACGAGCTTCTTTGCACAGAACCCCCCCCACACACACACACACACATACACACACACACACTAAGCCCTTTGTAAACACTGAGGTCATTATGTGGCATTGTCAGGACACCCAGCAACAATTCATTATTGGTGCTGCTTTCAGGTTCTTCCATGTTCCATTATTACAGTGTTTCAGGAGCTTTGGGCCTGAAGTGTTCTGCTCTTTGTCTTCATATTTATTCAGTGCAAAGTAAGATGGCTTCTCTGTTGCCCAGAGGTACAGGGCAGTAGTCCAAGGTGGCTGCATGTGTTCCTGCAGAAGCTGCAGAAAAAGCTGAGAAAAGGGAAAAGATTAGGCCAGTATAGGCACTGGTCTGTATACACGGAGTGGTATGCTTGACTAATGTAGGCCTCACCAGGATAGCTTCCCTTTTGCAACACAGTGCTTTCTCCTCTTGCTTGCCTGCACTTACATTGGGGTGACCAGAGCTTAGGAGGTTAAAACAGCATAACAAAACCATCCTATGGCTAGAATTGCAAGATAAGTCACCATTCCTTAGTTTCAGTGTTTCTTATGTAAGACCTGGTTAGTGGCTAATAAAAAGAGAAAAAAATGTTATATATTGCACGATTTATATATTGGTTAAGTTATCTAAAAACTCAAAGTGGCTTTCAAAAGTTAGACATTACAGTACAACGTAACACATGTGAATACTCATCGTTTAAAACCCCAAAAACACAAAATTAGTACAACAGATGGTATAGGGAAGCACCAGCAAGGGTATTCACTTACAAAGAAAACTTTTTGTTGTCTCCCCTTGGACTCCAGTAGCACTAGAGGTTGAGGTCTCAGCCAGAAGCAGATTTCACAGAAACACAGGCAAGTTACTAAAGCAGAAAGAGCTTTGGTATTTTCCAGCCACTCCATAAGACAAAGTGCAGCTTTACCACTCTAGAACTGCTTTTTAAAAGTGTTGCTCTTGATGTAGGATTTAAAGTAGCATTCTTCCATGAATTCCAGTGAGAACTGGCTATGCCACTCTTATTAAGAGCTTTTGCAAGTGAGCAAAAAGAGCCTCAAAATCAATATAGACATTTCATAGGGAAGCAAGTGAGAAGATTTGAAAAGGAGGCTGATGGGAAGAGAAAAATGTGAAGAGATAAGACTCAGAGCAGAAGTAGCTTTGTGCAAAGCCAGTGGAAAGCTTGCACTTTCGGGAAACTAGGGAATTGGAACAGGTATTCAGAGGTCTGATGAAACCATCGACCATCACCATCCTTGGCTGTCTTTGTGTCACAATGGTAGTAAAGTTGAGTCTCAAGGGCATCTTATCAGATTATCTTGCCTCCTGTAAATCGGGTGGGCAGAAAAGTAGTTCTCCAGGCACTCTGTATTTCAACAGCTAGCATTTCTGACAACTGACCATGCTGGCGGGGGTCCTGGGAGTTGAGTCCCAAAACATCTGGAGATGAAACATCTGCCTATCCTTGCTTTTGATTAAGCTCCATTGAACCTTTGTTTAAGGGGTTGTATCCCAGCATGTGTCAAAGCCTCACAGGGCATATGAGTACTTTTCTTTTTTTTGGTGGACTACTGCATGCAGGCATGGGCTACAAACCATACCTAAATCTAGGCTGCTTAAATCCCATTCTATAGATTTTACCACAGTGATTTTCATTTGTCTGCTCCTTTCTATTTCTGACTGTCCAAATGTTTTTTAAATCCTGGGCTGGGTTTTTAGCTGCAGTCTAGGCAGCCATGAAACCACAGAAAAGAGAACCCCGTCTTACCAAACAGCATATGAACCAGGACAGCTTTGTTATGACTACCTGACCATTGAAGAAATTTGGCAACCAGAGAACAGCAAATAGTATTTGTACCTCTGTCTTCGAAGAGCATTGTTCCTACTTTGAAATGGATTCCTAAGTACAGGATACAAATAATGTAGCATCATAAAGGATTCATTCAACCCATTTTACTCTTACCTTTCTACCACATGTGTCCATAAGTGAATGTCTTGCAGGTATAATTATAGCTTCTTCAAAATATAAATGTACTTGAAAATTATCTGCAACCAGTCACACTTTGAGTGCTGTGGGTTAATTGCCTGTTAAACTTAGGTTGGAATTCTGTACATACTTACTTGAGAGTAAGTCATAAGCAGGTCTTACGAATGAGGATTGCAGTGTCAACTACAGCTTGATCCTAAGATGTGTGAACACACACACACACACGTAGTGTTCAGTTTGGAGTATTTTGATCCTGTTGACCCATGTGACAGCATGAGCCATAATTTTAAACCGCAAGGGTGTTATACTGGCCTTGAGAGCAGATTAATCAGATTGGAGCATTATGTTGTGGTCAGTTACTTTGTATTAAAGCAGTTCCAGTAGAAATTTTCCAAATTAAAGATTCCTCAAATCACAGCCTAAGGGTCACTTTAATGCTTTTGCAACAGCATAAATGAAGCATAACAGTTGTTCCACTATATACATGAACCCTCTCGAGTGTGAACACTACTCAACCAACATCACTGTTAGTTTGTTCTTTTATGGGGAATGCCAATAGCTGATAACAAATCAGCAAACTTATTTAGCATTGCCTGATCTGCTAATGAGAAGCAATTCTAAGTATGAATTTCTTTGAGTATGAATTCCTTTAAATGTCTAAAAAGAGATCATGAGTCTTGAACAGAGATGCTCAAAAGGAGATTGTGCTGATTTAAAAAGACCCTGAAACATAAGAAGAGCCCTACTTCACTGGCCCAAGTCCTATTTAATTCGGCAATGGGCTTCCTGCAGTGGACAGCCAAGTGCACAGGTGAACTCCATAAACGACTTGAGACAATAAACCTCCTCCTCTGTTGTTTCCCAGCTGCTGGTGTACAGAAGCTAGACTCTAGTTTGGCAATCCAAGGACATCACCCACTAGTCCATTGAAGTATTAAAATGTTTAATACTAAAATGTTTTAATAAATAAATAAAATAAAAATAAATAAAGTAGCTGACTAAACTTCACTGGATTGGTAAAGTTCCTGGTTCTTTTTTCCATGAATATGAAGCTTTATGCAAAAACAGGTTTGACTTTTAGAAGCATGCCCTAAGGAGGAAACAGTTTTTCTAAGCTACTTTTTTCTGGGAAGATGGAGCCACAGGAGTCTACTATATTGGATGAGGGTCGAACAAGGCAACCAGGTTTGATTTTGGGGTATATCTGTTGCCAAAGGCAATACATTTATGAATTAATGGTATAGTGGAAGGTTGTGAATCATGTGCTGACTTCTTGGGTCACATAATGATTGGATTCACTTGAGTTGGTGAAGGTGAATCCAGGTTGCTAATGTCAGGATGGCTTATTTTTTGACTTATAAGCACCTTAAAAAACCATGGTCTGTAGTATGGGTTCTTTGACCTGTGAGGGGTTGGCATGTCTTGCAAGCATGGACAGCACAAGCCGTGGATTAAAGAAAGTGGCAGGTGAGCCACTTGCTAAGCAACATCCAAGCAAACAACATTGCCAGCTGTCTCAAAGGGACTCAAACGTGTAGCTGGCACCGGTTTCCTGCCCCTGCTGTAATTTGATATTGCTTGGGGGGAGGGGGCTGTGGCTTTTTTCACCTTACCCTCTTCCTTCCTTCATTTTAAGTCCCTGTTTTGACAGCTCTAGTCAGTCCATACAAAGTATCCCAGAAGCACCTTAGAGGACTTCACCATGGTCACCAAACTTTACAAAAAATTCATTCATCCCAGTTTTCACAAATATTTGCAACATTTTAAACTTTTATTGACCTGCACTTTCACAACTGTGGACATCCTGAGTTGCAAGTGTATACAAATGAGGGGCTTGGGTGGACAGTATGTAGAGGGCGTCTGTTGGCAGCGTCCAGCAGCACCTCCTGTCAGAAGATGAGCTGTCGAATGGAGCCAAAGGCATAAGTGATCTTAGTTTGCGATAGTGAGGTGGTGACTTTCCAGCAGGATCCTCATGGGTCCTGAAAGTGCTCTCACTTTTGTACTTTTTCCCAGGATTCTGCTACCTCAGGAACATGCAAAAGTGTGAGCTGCGCCATCTTTAAGGGAGTGATCACTTTTGACAGCGGTCAAAAAATGAACTTAATTTTTAAAATGAGATTCAGAAAGGGGTAAATAGTGTTTTGCTGGGAGTTAGTATAAGGAATTGTAATGGGGAGGAAAGACAACCTGATCTTCCTGCAGTGCCCTGGGATAATTGTGGGAGGACTGAGGGCAAAGGGGCAAACTACCAATGGCAAGTCCAGTCATCTGCTGGGCTCACCATGGGTTGTTCACACAATGACCTACCCACCATGGCTTATTGCCAAAGTGCGTTATTGTGATGTGCAAATGTGCTTATTGCTTTCTTTGGTTTTTCAAAGAACAAAGGTACCCCCTGGCTTGAGGGGAAACTGAGGAAGCATTTTGCACAGGGCCTCCTGGCAACTCTTGTGCTTGTTGTTTGCTGTTTGGGGCAGTTGTGTGGCTTGGCACCTCTCCTCCTCCTCCTCTCAACCTGCTGCCAAAAGGAAGGGCTGTAGCAGCCTGTTAGTCAAGGCTGTAGTCCCATGACCACCTCTTTAAATAAGTGTATTGTTTCTGTTGATTAACCTAGAGTACCCGTGAGCTGAACCAAAGCTACCTTTGTGGGTGTGTGACCAACAAGGGTACTTTTTGAGGTCCGGATTACCTTTTTGGCCATATCCTTTGAAGGGAAGCATCTGAGGGGTTGAGTTTGCTGCTCCTCAAAGTTAGCAAAAGGACCCTTTAAAAGGTCTCTCTGTGGGGCTGCTGCTGGGTGAGCTGGCTGCTGCTGGTCACAACTGGTGACCTTGTACAGCATTATCACTGATTAGAGGCACTTCAGGAAAGGCACCAGCCTTTAGCTTCCGATTTCCGAGCTTTGTGGAGTTTAAGTCAACATGGGTAAGCCTTAAGTTTGGTCTTAAACCAGCAGGGGTTGGGGTTTCTTTAATCACAGAATTGCCTTGTTATTCTCCCCTCCCCATCAGACATGGGGGTGGTGCAACTGCTGATGTGGTGTGAGGACATTGCTGCCCAAGGTCTAATTTGGAATCTTGCCCCATCACAAGATTTTCTGCCCGTCAAGTAGCAACAGCCCTAGGAAGGTTCAAGCAAGGAAGAACAACCCTGTTGTCTTTTGAATGCTGCAGAGACCCTCCGCTTGCTTGCGGCTCAGAAGATACAGGAACAAGGAAATAAAAGGATTAGGCTGCTCCCAGGGCATACAGTTGTAGCTTGTCCTCATTGAGCTGTCCCTCCAGTACAGCTGTTGGTCCTAAAAGTAAGGTGGCAGCCTTCGGAGCCCATTTACTTTTCATCCTGTCTTTAACTGCCTTGGCGCACATGTCTCCTGAATCTTTAAAGGATATTTTAGAAACTAGTTGCTACTAGAAATAAGTTTATTGCAAAACTTTCACTGATTCTTCACAGAAGCACCGTTTACCTATTCTGTTCCACAATATTTGTTAAGCATTATTTTGATTTCCCATTTGCCCAATCAAAGTATTTTTTCTTTGAACTGGAGGCTGTGATTGGTTATTTGAGTTCCAGAATAAATGAATACAATCTTTGGGTTATTTATACTTGTTTTTCTAAATGCCTGTGGCTAATATATATGGCTATTGCTTCCCTTTGATTCAAGACATTTAATCAGATGTGTTTAAAAAGAATACCAGCCCACTTTCTTGAGCAGACTCACAAAGAGCACATTGGTTCTGCCTCTGCCAGGCTCTGAGCTCAGAGGGAGTTGTGAATGACATATATTTTCATTGGGCTGTTTTTTAATGACAGTATTTATCATGTTAAAACAGTAGCTGAGGCAGAACCAATAACTCAGAAGGAGAGGTTGCCAGTCAGCCACCTGCTTGAGCCCCCTAAGGCAGGGATTCTGATTGGCCTTGGCAGATCCAGATGTTTGCCATAGCTTCTCTGGGACAGGCTTGCCCAACCTGTCACCCTCCAGATGTGTGAGGGTACGACTCCTAGGATCCTGTAGTTGCCTGGGGGATGCCACAAATTGTGGTTCCACACCTTTGTAGGGCAACAGGTGGGGAAAGCTGTTCTGGGAGCAGGAACTGTTCTCTGGGCAAATAAATTCTCCATTCACAAGCTGCTTTAGGCAAGAGGCATTCCAAACTGAATATACAAAGCAAATTAGCTGGAAGAGCACACACATTAATGGAGCAGCCTGTTGGTAATTTAGCTGTCAATCCACACAAAGGCCTCAATCCAGCCAGAGTTAGTTACGCTGAACTCCTATTGAAACCAGCAGAACAATATCCCACCTTAATTTAAGTGCCTTTGTTTAATCTAAGTCCCTTGGCTTTGTCATGGTAAAAGCAGAAAATCATTAGAAGCCAATGGGACTTGCAACAAAATGTTGCCACGGAGCCTCGTTCTTAAAAGGAGTATTCCGCTTTAGATTTCCAGCCACAATTCCCCCCAAGCTGGCGTTTCTTCTTTGCCATCTGCCCCACCCCACCCCAGTGCTACTTTTCCAGTTTCTGGCCTACATTCTGTGGCTGCTGAGCATGCTCTGCCATCGTGGGCCTGGTTTTTGTGTGGTTTGTTATCCTAGGGTTTTTCCCTCTACTGTTTTCTATTCTCGTGCAAACTCTGGAGTCCTCTCAAGTACCTTAACGCTGCCCTTTTGTTTCTCATGGCCCTTTTCAGCTATAATCCTGGTGACACTGACCATGTCTTGAGCTAGGTGTTCCCAGCAAGACAGACTCTCCAGCACTTCCACGTAGAAGTCCCTGAGCATACACAAAGTGAGATGTTCAACCCCCTCTGCCCCCTTTATGCAAAGCTTTGTTTATGAACCCTTCGGGGCCTGTCTTGGGAAGAAGGGGTGCTGTTGAATCAGGTGCACCTGCATTCTGCTCTCTGAGCCCCTAATTGGGCCAGCCTGTGGCTGTGACGACATGTCCTCGGGCCCATCTCCTCAGGAGGCTGGCATTCTCCATCTGAGAGACTACCCATCTCCAAATCCCCTCCCTCAGGAAGTTGTTGTCCTTCTTCTTCCTTCCCACAGGTGGGTGGACTGGGCTGGGCCCCATGACTGTCCTTGAACTAATTTCATCCAGAGCAGGCACAGACTGGGGCTGAGAAGCTAGGACTGCAGGTGCAGGCCTGTCCTTTACAACAACAATTCCATTATCAGAGTTTGAGCTCTCAGCTCTCTCTGTATCAGCCAACTCCCCATCATCCTCGGAGCTATCAGTCCCACCAAAACGGTCAGCTTCTCGTGCACGCCTGGGAATCTCGCCAGAATGTGCACACATGACAGACCATCCAAGTTCTCTATGAGAAGGAGTGATGACCGACGTTAGAACCCCACCCCTCTGAGCTTTTAGCTAAGATCCAAAAGGAAGTTGGTGACACAGTTGGTAAGCTGAGTGTGGTTTGTGAAATTCCAAGTTGTTTCCGCACATTCCAGCCACCTCTTCTCTAAACACAGGACATTTTGCTGCCTGAAATAGCCCACAGATCCTCCCCACCCCTATATGTAGGACCAACCCTAAGCCCATCCTTGCTGAAGTTCCCACTTGCATGGCTCCCCTCCTCTTTATGGTGCTAATTGAAGCAGGCTTCGCCACAACAGGGCCAGCCTCGGCCACCGTCCTTCTTTTCCTACTCTGTTTTCCTCTCTAGATGAAGCCAGAAAGATTTGAAGCTGACTTTTCCTCCATATTTTTTTTCTTGGGGTGTTCTGTATTGTATCCAGTGGTGGTATTTTCGCACTGGGACAAAATGGCCGGTGGAGGAGATTCTCCCTCTGACCTACAGCCCCACATGTGCCTCCACATCTGGAGGGTTGGGGGATTCCTGTGGCAGATTTTGCATATGTGCCAGGGGCTGCAGGGGAGGGAAAGAGGATCGGGAAGTTTCCTTGTGCAAGTGGAAGACTTGTTGGCCCCTTCTCACAAATTGTTTCTTACCCAGCAATTGGAAAAAGGCCAAGTGAACAAAATCCCTAAAGCCGGTCTGTTGTCAGGCAATGAACTTGCATTATAAGTGTAGGCAAACAGCTAAGCCTTGTCCCACACATTGGTGAAATGCAAGCAGTTCATTAAGTTGCAAGTGGGTGCCACCGTCCTGGTGTATCATATTTTTTTCTGACTAATTTCTCTTGCCATTAAATTAGAGGTGTATCCCTTTAAACAGTTCTCATTGTTTGGAGAAGCAATTAACATCTTCCAAGCAGATCAGTGGAACTGGTGTTGCTAAGCAGCAGACCTTTAAAGATAATTTGTCAATTTCTGCAGAAGGAAGAAAATAATAAACAGTCCTATTGAGAGAAAATTGCTTGTTTTCTAGTATGAAACTTTCCCTCCACCATCAGGTCTTCAGTTCATCATTGCCCAATTTATTCTTTATTTAGCTTCTATAAATAATTCAGAAGAACTTGAGTAGAATAATTGAGTCTTTCCCCAAACCCTAATCCAAGATAATTCAAAACAAAAGGGGGGAAATGTTCAGATTACACTTTGAGTATATTAGCTGTTGGTAGCTTTCCAGGCAATGATTCTGGCTTCTTTTAGAAATTTCTGCAGCTTGCTGTCACTTCTAATGTGTTCTGGGTTTGATAGTTCATAATTTTTGTTGCATTCCCAGTTCTGCACACAAAGCATCACCATCATGATGAAGTGTGTTGGCACATTTGCTTGCCTTTGAACGTGGAGGCTTATCTCTTCAAGGGGGACTAAACAAGGGAGGCAGTAATATTGCAAATCCAAGCTGCAGCATGCCTTATCATCTTCAGGGAAATAGATGTAATCATAGCTATTTGGCATAAAATTAGGACTAATCTTCCATCCCAGCCCTGATCTGAAAAGCCAGAAGGGGCAGCTGGGAGGGTGGTAGGAGAAGCCGGGGGAGGGGAAGGATGCACTGAAGGAAAGATGCAAGCCTCTATCCTGTGGGTGGATACACTGGTGAGAAAGGATGCCAGCGATCGATCCTTGGTTGCACAGCCCCCGTGCACTATTACGCATTGCCAGTGTCACGTGTTCCCATTCAGAACATTGTGAGCCGTTTGCGGCATCAGTCCTGGCTTGCGAGGTGATCAAAGTCTCACACACGCCGCTCTGTGGGTAAGCCTCTCAGCCTAGAAGATGCCACCGGTGGCTGCAGCAGGTGAGCGTGTGTTCAAATACGGAAAAGTCATGACCCCCTTCAAGCCATCTTGGTGGCTTAGAATGAATGAAAGAAACCGCTCAAGGCAGCAGCCAAAAGGGAACGAAACCACATTCCGTTTTTAGGGCAAAGAACTGAGCTGAGCTGCCCTGGAAAGCAAAAAGAGCCCATTCTCCTCAAGGGATAATGTTGAGCAGGAAGCTGGTCCACCTGCTGCTGCAGAACGTCCCCCTGTGCCATTGATTTTTAAAGCAGGTTCTTCCTGCCTGCGTGCCTGAAGCGGGAAGCGTTGGCGGGGAGCGGGGGGGGGGGGGGGGGGCAGGGGAGGTGAATGAAGTGGAAGCTACAAACTGTCAGGTAGCTGACGGTCAATTAGGCGAGCAAGCAGCTCTTCTTCATTCATGGCCTCTCATCCGCCCACCCTCTGTCGAAAGGCCTCCAGATGGCGGGGAGGGTGAGAAGGGAAAGCA
Organism: Varanus komodoensis; assembly: GCF_004798865.1. NCBI lineage: Eukaryota > Metazoa > Chordata > Lepidosauria > Squamata > Varanidae > Varanus > Varanus komodoensis. Next base: position 11,336,099 of record NW_025336480.1, read on the forward strand.
CTTTACTGCAACAATAACAGAGATTACAGAGGCACGCTTCACTTGGGTGACATTTGGTATGTGAATGAGATCTCCCCCTTTGTAGGGGTTCATTGGGCAGGAGTTCAGACGCTGCTTGGATGGGACAATATATAAGCAGATAGGCCGCCAGATTAGATGGAGTTAGCTTTTATCTCCTGATCCCCTATTAAAACTATTTGAGTGATTCACGCCATTGGAGATTCCCATCTGTGGCTTTTTTAAACATAGACTCAGCAGACAGTATCATCCCTGAACACTCATGTATTGTATATTGTCTTTCAGCAGCTTGCCTATTAGTTCTGTTGACAAATTTTCTAATTATTATGCAGGGCTCTTTGGTCACATGTGTCAGCTAAAAAAAAATTACTGGAACCCAGACTTTGGTTTGCCATTTCTTTTCGCCTTATCTTAGGACAAGCCACTCCTTCCCAATATTTCTCTAGTTGCAGAAGGTATTGGTAATAATTCAGCAGTCACATACTCAGATTTACCTATAACATTGGTTTAAGACATGTTGCCCAACAAAAAGACCTAAACTTCTATTTATCTAATAATGCTTTGATTTTTATTAAGCTTAAGGGCCAGGTACAAATCCTACATGCTAGAAAGAAGCACTGTCTCCAGTCATTCCATGGATGAAACTGCATCCTGTCCTGATTAATGCTCAGAGGTTCTTAAGGGGGCCCACATGAAGTAGTTGCTCTCAGAACCGCAAATTCAGGAGGTTGGGCTAGACAGGACAAGCTGGCTTGGCTCTTTCAGGACCCTGGTCTAGGGATCATCTGATCATCAAAAGGAATTCACCAAAGTTTCGTGAATTCCTCCAAACATGAATCTCTGTCAGATTGCAAGCTCTTTTCCTATTTTGTATGAAAATTAATGCATATATTCATACCAGTTTTTTCACAAGTATGCACTGTGTGAATCTTTCAATTACATGCATTCTTCTCCCATTGATTAAAATGTATTTCTTTGTGTTTTTCAGCACTATGTCTATTTCATGTGCCTTTTTCAAAGATGCCCATGCTGTTGAATGTGGGTCTGTGGTTGATAAATCACACTACAAGCTTGGGAAGTGTACAGTCTTCAGACACAGGTTGTGAGGGACTCCCATGTTCAATCCATGAGGTGTGAACTGGATATGAGCCTATTAAAAATGAACCCAAATGAATTTCTTATACATCCCTTACCTGGACAGAGCTTCAGTATGTGGGGTGCAACTCAGAAAGAGCTGTTATCTCAGAAAGACGTTCTGAAGGTGGAAAGTTCTGGACCAGTAATTAACTCTGCCCTTTCCAGGTGCCACCTTGCTCCTTTCTTTAAGAGTCATTGCCTGATTCTGCAACCACTGACTCCTATTGTTTGGAGCTTGTGAGAATGCCTTGGAAGGGTCCTTTCTGAATCTGGTAAAGTGACATCTTCCAGCCTGGAAGGTCCCAGAGTAAAAGATGATCTGTTGCTGGATGAGACCTCCTTCCCCTCAGAGTCCTCCTTTGAACCGGGGTGGGGGATTGAGGTCAGAGAACATAACACATTTTCTCCTATGCTCAACTTCAACCTCATTTTGTTTACTTCATCATTATGAAAGTCTTGACCAAAGCAAGATTTTGAAAATAGACCTGTTATTATGTATGAGACAAATGGGATGTTTGCCCAGGATGCAAATCTCAAGGGAACAGCATATTTAGAGTGAAAATACCAGTTTGAATAGCAGCAAGCAATCCATTTCTGGAAGCAGAAGGAGTTTGAGCTCAAGCGGTAGTGCTCATTTGCTTCCTACCTACCATCTAGCTGCAGCATGTGGTTCTCAACTGGTGTGCTTTAAAGCTGGATTAGATAAACACAGAGTGCCTAGAGAGGTCAATGGCTATTAGGTATGATGGCTAAAAATGGAATCTCCATATTCAGAAGCCGTCTATCAATTTTCAGATGCTAGGAACAAAACTCAGTGGGAGTGGGAGTTATCTCTGGCAAGCCTTGCTTGTGAGGCTCTCTTAGAGATCTGACCAGCTGCTTTTGGAGACAGAAAGTTGGACCACAGGGTAGTGTTGTCACATCATTTTCTGCAGGCTATTGGAACTTGCCTGCTTTCTTGGAAGCACTGCAGCCTGCTGCTGCTTCTTCTCAGCACTGATGTACTTAAGGGGCACTTCCAATGTTAATTTCTACCTTGCTTTCTGAATGTATTGGCTGAAACTTTCTGGGCAATATACAACACTTAATAAATGTAATAAAATGTAATATGAACAATAAACAATTAAAAACTCACAAAATTATGCTAAATAATTTAAACCCAAATTTTAACAACTTGAATGACTTTGACCAGTCCATATCTCTAGGCTAGTTTAAAACAGCTGGCAGTACCTTTCACCCCCTGTGCTATGTGGCATTGTTAAATGCCTCGGCAACTTTACTATCTTGACTTGATGCTGCAAAGATAGCAAAGTTGGCACCAGCCAAACATAAGTGGACAAACCATTCCATAAATTGAGGGCTATACTTCAAGGTCAACAATGATGAACTTGAAATTGTGAAAGATTTTGTATACCTTGGCTCAGCCATCAGTTCCAAGGAAGACAGCAGCCAAGAAATATGAAGAAGACTGAGACTTGGAAGGGCAGCAATGAAGGAACTAGACAAGATAATCAAATATAGGGATATTTTACTGGAGACCAAGCCAAGATCATCCACACTATTTTATTACTGATCATTATGTATGGTTGCAAAAGCTGTCAGGAAGAAAATAGATGTGTTTGAAACATGGTGTTAAGGATAATTTTGTGACTACCCTGGACCAACAGTCAGATGAACAAGTGGGTCTATTGATCAACTCAAGCAAGAATTTGACCTGGAAGCAAAAATGACAAAATTGAAGCTATCACACTTCAGGAAGATCATGCTAGGAAAGTAGAAGGCAGAAGAAGAAGAAGAGAAAGAGATGGATCGATTCCATAGAGGAAGCCACCGCTCTGAGTTTAAAGACCCCACAGGACAGGACATTTTGGAGTGTGTTCCTTTACAGGGTCACTCTAGATCAGAGGTGACTTTATGGCATGCCCACTGGCAGCATCTCAGTCTTGTCTGGACTGAGCTTAAGTTCAGTAGCCTTTTGATCCCTACCCAGGCTCCGTGGGCTGTTCCCTCCCTTCTAGCTTTTATAAGCTAAGAGGAACGAGATCCCATAACAGAAATGGTAATAGGAACCTGTCCAAGCACTGTGTCAGTGTCCTTGAGCTGTGCTGACTGAATCTCATCCAAGGAAACTTGACTAGGCTATGCTCTGTGAACCTTGTTAGAGTCAACTGTTAGCCGAGGCAGGAGACCTTGCCTGGAAGTGCCTAGCCACTGTACTGCAGGAGGCCGTACAGGAGGGTCTCACGTGTCCTTGGGGCCAGCGTGTAAGAGGCTTTGGACCACCCAAATGTGCTCCAGTGAGTGCCAACTAGAAGACTGACTAGAAGCACTGAGATGCTGTTCCTTTGCCACCCTTAGTGTTCCTAAATATACCTGACTGTAACCACTTACCAGGTTCCCATTGCACCTGCTAGGAGTTTTTCTCCATCTGCACTCAAGCAGTATCCTGCATACCTTCATTGCTGTCAATTGTGGGTATATTGAGGAACCAGTTAAGCCCTACTGCAGAGAGGGCAGTCAGGAATGTATTGGATTGTGTTGACTGCACAGACCATCTCTGTGTTCCAGAGAGGACCAGGAATTCAATAGAACCACAAAACAAGGACTCTGGAAATCATCTGGATTCGTTAGGCTCCAGGGGCAGACCATTTGAACAGGTTCCGTATCAGTGCAGAGAAGAAAAGTCTCTGTTAGTCTAAATCTCTATAGGCAACGAGCTCACCATGGCAAAGGGACTGATGTAAGGTCTCTCGTCCCTAGATCATTATGCCCATCCCCAGCTGGAAAACAAACACATCCAGAGTGTGCCCTGCTACATGTGTTGGGCCAATAACACACTGGGGCAGTCCTATGGTTGTCATGGAGACTATGAAATCTTGAGCTGCCCCAGATAAGGTGCTTTCAGCATGAATGATAACATCTGCAAGTCTGAGAGACTTCAACATGGTTACCAAGACAGTCTCTGTCAGGGTTGGTAGGGAGGCTTTTGAGTGGTGGGACAGGCAGCACAACAACAGAATCTCTCATCTGTCCTGCTGGACCAACATCAGTTGCTAACACTCCAGAAAGTTAAGGAGTTTGGCAGGAGAGAGAGAATTCTTGCAGTCCATAGTTGCACCCTTGTCCTGGTCCTCAAGTCTTCCTTGATGCTCAACCATGTACCCCAGTAGCCATAACTGGGAGAGACTAATGCCTCCCTGTTTGGCCACCCAGACCTAGATCAGCTGCCTCTTCCACTATTAAATCATGGATGAGGGAGGTCATGTTTTGGACTGGTCTTGCAATTAAAAACAGAGATTCCAGGGTGTGCTGATAGGGTAACCACCAGATCTGCAAATGTGAGGAGGACCAGAATAGGAGACAGCTGTTACCTGTCTGGACCACTTTCCCCTTACCTGTCTAGCTCTGCTTCCAGTGCCAAATCTCTCTACCTGCCACTGTGCTAATTGGGCCCCCCACATATTTCCCCACTTGATCCGATCTCTTTCCTCCAAGGCACATATTCATGCTCCTGCAAGGGAAGAAATACTTGCTCCCTATCAAGAGCTCTGAGCATCCAAACACATTGGGGGTGGCTCTTGCCCCAGGGGGCAGCTCCCTTTGGCCTCATCCCTTTTAGCATCATGTCCACCAGACATTTCCATCCCATGTCAGGGTGGCACTAGGTAAGAACCTTTTGTAGCCCAGCTGGCCAGTCAGTCAGCCCAGGAGAGTCACCTGTTCTTTCATTTTTCTTTTGCTTCTCGACTGCTGGTTCTTTCCCCTCACAGCAGTTCAGGTCAGGTCAGGGTCTTAGGTTGGTATGTACAACTCACTTGCCTCCTCTGCTAACTTCTGGACTATTTCCTTTAATCCATCTGGCTCCAACATTGCTTTTGGCTCTGTCACTATAGTGAAGTTGTTCTCATCATGGTCCCCAAGGTTGCTCTCCTTGACTAATCTAAGATCTGCTTTTCTGTCTGCCACATCTGATTCTGCCAACCACACCATCCTCCCTAGAGTTTCTCTAATCAATACAAGTTGCAACAACCCAGATTTAGGCTAGATATCAGGAAAAATTTCTGCACTGTCAGAGCAATACAGCAGTGGAACCAGTTGCCTAGAGAGGTGGTGGGCTCTCCCACACTAGAGACATTCAGAAAGAAGCTGGACAGCCATCAGATTGGAATGGTGTAAACTGTTGTCTTGGAACAGCAGGGGGTTGGACCCAGGGGCCTTTATGGTGCCTTCCAACTCTACTATTCCATGATTCTATGATTCCTCAGCCTGTCCTCTTCCAGACCTCCGCCTGTCTGTGGCTGTCCTTCTGTGGTCACTTCTTTCAGGCTCTCCCCCCCCCCCCTTCTGCAGAACTTAGTGTTTGATCCTCTGCTCTTTCCACACTACATATTTTTCTTGAGGTCGAAGTTATTCTCATGTTTCCAGTTTCTGCCTTCTGGCTGGTAAACCTCAAATCTGATTTTCCATCTCTGATCTCTTACCTGTCCAAGTTTGTGGCTGGAATCCAGAGATGTGAATGTGGGAACAACAGAACACGCTGCCAAGGCATTGCCTGTTGTTTTTGCTGCATCAGTTCTTACTGCTGAAAAGACAAAACTGCTTTTTCAAACTGAGCAGCCGCTTGAATGCTCAGCAAAGGGAACTGCTGATGCAAAAACTTCAAGCCAAGATCTAGAGGCAAATGCACCTTCTATTCGGTCCGCATTCTTTTCTAACTGTCCCACTGTCAGCTCCACCTGTGAAGTTCAACACAGTAAAGGCAGTGTTCCTGATCTTTGTGGTAAATCCATCCCGCCTGTTAGTTTTCTGTCGCTGTTGGAGATACTTTGTTTTCTCTCTCGAGTGTCTTTCCTCTCTGCTTCCCTTTCCATATCAATGCAGTTGCTGACTTTTGTTTTAGACACTTAAAAATCCTGAAGCATTTCAAGGAGGATTGCCAAAAGTGGAGAGAGGGATGGAATAAGATGGACATGACGCTCTGTCCAGTATAACTTGGGCAGATTGTCACGGTCACCAATGCTGGTAGTTAGACAGTGCTTAGCAGACTAGGCATCTGGTGGAAGCTCTGTGGACAAAGTAAAGAGCTTTGCATTATCTTGTTTGCTCTCTCCCTTTAGGAGATAGTCACTTGGCAATATTGAGCAACGCACAACAGCCTTTAGTCTGAAACAGTGACAGAGAACAGCAAACATATGGAATGAATTTCTGAAAGGGCAACAGTGTTCATTATGTTGTTGAAAGGTCCTAGATTAGCATTAGTTTTTAAAAAAACATATCTATCCTATTGCTTGATTACCAGATATGTAAAATGGCAAGGATCCGAACATCTTTTGGAGATCCTGTCTCAAGTTTAATTAGCATTTATCTTAATCTCATTTTAATTTTTCCACACCAGCAGCATAATCAAATGCTACTGCGGCATTTTCAACAATTACTTTATATTGGCAGATAGAGACTTCAAGGAAGCTGACCTTTCTCAAGCCCAGACTTATAAAGAGTCGGCTGTTAATTATGTTTTTATTGGAAGATGCATCCTGGCTGTGTCTGGGCAAATCAGCTTTGCTCTGTTTCATAGGGTTGGACATGTTCGCCAAAGAAATGTGTGGACAGAAAGAACTGCTAGTGTTCAGAGAGGAACTCTGACATTGTTTTTTAAAAGTTGCATATGTTTTTGTACATTCGCTTAATTGGGTTATCAGCTGAAGCTTCAAAGATTAAATGAAGTGACCTAAATATGAGGTCTCGGCTGGGGTTAAATATCCCCTTTCCTATAAAGATTTGGTTTCCAAAATACCTTCTGGAGCATTTGAGCTTTGCATTGGAAATGAAAAAAAAGACCGCCTTTGAATCATTTATTACAGTTCATGCTGAGCAGTAGTTAGGTGGTTGAGAATAAGCCCTGAACACAAATTAAACAGCATCTGAAGGAAACACCTGATCCATCTCCATCCTCCATCCAAATAGCAGAGAAGTCGCCAGAGATAGACTGATTAGAGCTGGGTGGTATCTGAGTATGATTGCTGGTTCTGTAGATTATTGTTCAGATAATAACAGATGGCAGAAGGGAAGAGAAATCATCCATTTTCATTTACAAATGACCCTTTATTTGCTGAGAGGAAGGATTGCTGTACTCTAATCATTCTGTGCTAGTGCATATTCCCGGGTAGAAAAGCTTTATTTGCTAGGATGGAATGGTTGTTTCTGTTAGGGAGTTATTCTTTTCCCCCTCGTGATGCACATTCAGGAATATCCAGAAGGAAAATGGAAAGAAGAAGATGAGCTCAGTCGTGTCCACTGCGCTGCAGTATTCTCATAATGGCAAGGCTCAGCATAGATGTTGATGTAGCAGTTTCATGGGTCACTGAGAATCTGTTTCTGTTTGGCTACCGGCTTTGGGCAAAGAGATGCACTACAATTTGGCTGACGATTTCTCCCTTAGCAAACATTATTCCCCCCTCCCACCCCAAGATGATAGATAAAATCCATTTCTTTTTAAAAGAAAATGAAATCGGGAGAAGGTTTTGTGCTCTTTGCATGTTCACTAAGCTACTGCTTAGGGTGCAGAGCACATAAACTGCATGCTAGAGGCCACTGATAAAGTGCCTATCCCTTGGCCTCTAGCACTTATTCAGAGTAGTGCTTTGATTTCAGGCCCAGATATTCTATGGAGTACAGGAGTCCTATTGGTCTTTGAGCCATTACACATATGACACAGGGGCAAACCCAGGTTTGCAGCCAAGCAGGCCGTCTCACCTCCCTGACAAGTGGGCTGGCCCAAGTCACTGTTAATGAAGTGAATTTGTGAAGTGGTCCTTTCTCAAAATGAGGTTTCCTCTACAAAGAAAATAAATGTTTGGGCCTCCACATAGGTAGGAGCTCTTCTTTTGCTCTCAGCACCTGCAGAGTATCTTTGGTTCTTATCACTCAGAAAGAGAAGCAATTTTTTTGGTAGCCTATTGAGAACTCTCACATCTAGGAAGAAGAAAGAAAGACCCCATGCGGCATTAGTTTGTATACTTGCCGGTCTGCGATTCGCTGCATTTGGTGGAACGTGACTTTTTGCTTCTTCCCCACTCTGTAAAATAGGAGGAAATTGAGCAGTGTGTGCATGCATAAGCAACACTGGTATACAAGTATTTCTGGAGCACACATTATGCCACAGGGGAGGAAGGGCCATAGCTCTTACTCTGTGGGTACAGTACCTGAGGAAGTAGCATGCTGAAGATTCTAGGCTCAGTCTCCAGGTAGGATGGGGAAAAGTCCTGCCTAGAACCCTGGAGGTCTACCTTCAGCCAGTGGTGACAGTACTGGGCAAGATGGGCCTGTGGCCTGGCCCAGTATAAGGCAGTGTGCTTTGCTCCCATGATGCGCACAGGCATCCCTCTTATTTCGGGTTTCTGGATTGATAAGTGGGTGGGTGGGCCAGCTTTTAGAACCACACTAAGATGTGGAGTTTGCTGTCTTGCTCTGAACATTCTTTGCCTTGACCCAGTGAAGGCATGCACAAAAGCTGGGATGGGAAAAAGCAGAGGGAAAAGGAACTTCTCATCCTAGCAACAGTCTTTTTTTTTTTTTGTTCCTTATTGAGGTTCGTCTCCCATTTTTGAGAACAATGGCTTTAAGCAATTTCAAGAAATTAACTGAAGAATCATCATGTGGGGCATAATCCACTGTCTGATGACCATAGAGTTTCAGGGATTCCTCCCTTTGTAAGAGGAGTCAGAAATCCAGCCATCTTCACCCTCCCTCTTGCAGCCAGTTCAGATTGAAAATCAGCCCCAGAAAGGGGAAAGATGGGGCATTCTGGGAGGTGGGGGGGGGGGATGGGAGAGGTAGACTGCAACCCACTCTGAGTCTCTACCAGCCTCCTTCCCTCCTCCTACTAGATGCCCAATCATGAGGGTACATTCAACAGGGTCTCACCCTCAAGGAAGTGGTAGAAGTTTCTTTGGAACTTTCTCAGGGCTGACACCGTGGAAATGAGAGGTGATGGAGCAGCGTTGCTCAGGGTAGAGAGACTTTCCTGGTTCCCTGCTAACATCTGAGTGCCACACACTGCTTGCAGGGGAGTGAAATACAAGCACATCATCTGAAAAGCACTTTGTGGAAGTCTGGTGAGGATAAATAGCATTCCTTACCCTACTGGCCCAGGTCAGACATCCTTTCTGCTACAGGGGATAAAACTGGTGACCTCCCCTACAAAAGTAAACAAACCTGTTCTGCCTTTGACTGTGACCTTTCCAGTTCTTCAAAGGACTGTTGATAAAACACTCTTAAGAACATGTATGTTCACACCTGAGTCAGAGATTAGAAACACGCACAGTAGCTTGCTGTCTCAGAATAAATTTGTTGAAAACTGCAAGCAAATCGAAGCATTTGCTAGCTTCTAGGCAATGTATTTGTGCTGTGGTCCTCTTCAGGGAGCAGCTGGCCCAGGCTGCTATGAGGGTTAAAGTTTCTTCAAAACCCTTATTGTGTAATTTTTAAAAAAAAATAAAAATACACCCTTAATTAGTAATTTCTGCCAAAAGTCAGCTATGTTTCTGACCTTTTATTAAATAATGTGTTTGGGGGTTTTGGCCATCATTAACACCTTGTTCAGTATTTCTCTTACCAGTGCTACATGCAGCCTGATCCATTGTGCCTTTGGAATAACCCCAATGGGGAATCAGAAAGCTTACTGCTAGAGTTGTATTTAGCTTTCCCTTCCAACAAATAGACTTGTGTGTGGGTTTTTTGTTTGGTTTTAAATCGCTGCATTTAAAAATCCAGTACTTTGATGCTAAAGAGGGTTGTGCTTTGAAAAGAACAGCTTCTAAAGATCAACAGAGAAGGGCCTTTTTTTGTTTTTGTGTTTGTTTGTTTGTTTGTTACAGATTTGCCTGCAGTAATATAAAAAGGATGTATGAGGATCAGGTGAATGTGCAGATGTCTGAACCACTCGATTACAAAAAAAAAAAAAATTCAACATGTCCTAGGAACGGCCAGCAGAGTGGAAAACCTGAGTCATTTTAAGGGGCTAAATTAGTTTAAATTAAATGTTTTTGTGACTGTGCTGAGTCCCTTAGCTGAAAGAAGGAAAGACAACGTTTCATGTTTTGTTATAAAGCTTAAGTAGCTTCCATATGAATGTAGAGAGCAAAATGCAATCCAGATCACCTATTGAGCACCTGATTTACACAGAAGTAAAGTTGAATAATTTTTTCCCCTTTGACTAATACCAATTTCAAAGCAAGCTAAATGGGTTGTATGTCAAGCTTACTGATAACTTGGGGTTTTTCATTATTAAACACTGATGACCTGTAATTATCCATGTTCATCTGTGTGACACATGGAAGCAATCATACATCTTCTGTTAGGTGTGCTTTGATGGTCTAGCCTCATGTCCAAATGGTGAAATTCCCAGCAGCCTTGTAGTTTAATCATAATTTTATTGACACACTTCTGAGTTTCAAAAAAGTGTAACATTCATTACTTCAGTAATCGTTATAACAATCCTAGAAGGCAAGTCTATCCCTGAAGGGAGAAAAGCCAGGGAGAGAGATTTGCCTATATTTTCAAGCTGAGTTTAATGTAGGGGCTTTCCAAGCTGCAGTCCATGTTTGTTTGTTTACAAAATTTATATACTGCTTCATATTTCAGTGTCAAGATTCAGGGTGGTGCACAACAACAATTCAGTATCTTTAAAACAAAATCTTTAACTGTGGCTGGTCAGTTCAGGAAGTCTTTCTGAAACTGTGTTTTTAGGAGCTGCTGAAAACAATACAAAGTTGGCACCTGCCTCACCTCCAGTGGCAGGAAGTTCCAAAGAAAAGGAGCCAGTGCTCCCAGTTGAGCCATAGACTCGTATGTCATCCAGTGACCTCAGTGACTGGGCAGGTTGGTGAGGCAGGTGGTGCTCTCTTGGGTATTCTGGTCCCAAGTTGTTTAGGACTTGATGCACTAGTACTGAAACCTTAAAACTTGACCCCATAGTGAATGGCAAAGGAAAAGGGGCAGCTCTTAACAAAAACCAAGCTGTTGCCTTCTGCAGTAGATCTAGGTAGCCCTGTGGCTAATGGGCTGAGATAAAAATCTAATGCATAAATAAATAACAACAAATCTAGCTTTCTTATCAGCCTTTAGATCACTCCCAAGTAGGAGAGCCTTAATCTGGCAGAGCAGTTTGAAGCTGGTAAAAGGTACTCAGTACCACTTGGGTGACAATGGTGGATCTAGGAGTAGCCATGGACTACAAACCTAATCTTTGAAAGGGAGCATGATCCAAACCAGAACAGGCAAGGAGCCTCTGGAAGCCACATCCCCACAGGATTTGCATCTTGCCAGGATTCAGCTTCAGCTTATCGATCTTCATCCAGCACCCCAGTGAGTCTAGGCACCAATCAAGGCCTTGCACGGGCTCACGGATGTCAAGGGGAGATATTGCTATGTGTCATCAGCATACTGATGGCTCTTGAAGCCTCCCAGTGACCACTCCAGGCATTTTCATATAGGTCTTGAATAGCACAGAGAAGACGATTGCACCCTTGCCAAGGGGCTAAGTCACCAGAGATGCATCTGAGCTCCATGGAATCCGTCCCTCTGGTGTTCATAGACTTCCTCTCACGCTTGACCCTGTCTTGGAAGGCAAGCTGAACCAAGAAGCAGTACACAAAAGCTTGCGGAACGAGGGTTGGGCAGCTGGAAACATCCTGTGCGTGTGCAGTAGTGCAAATAAAGGATGCTGCTTGCACAGTGATAACACAAAGCTCAGATCCTGGCAAATGCCGAATGAATGCTGCGATGCTCACCGAGAACTCAGACTCAGGGTTGTGCCAAAGCCCCTTGGATTCCTGCCTGCAAAGCAGACTCCTCACACATTCCTAATAGTCACTCAGTGTTCCTCTCTGAAATGGGACTGGAATTGCCATAGCACAGTGCCTCCATTGCTTACCACCCCTTCACACAGACATGAGTTGAGCAGCCCTTGGGCCCGCCTGGACTCCACCAGCCTCAGCGAGCTTTCATTAGCCAGGAGGGGCGAGGATCAAGAGGGGGTGTGCACTGCTGTCATCCAGCTGCAGCAACCGGACTTGGTCCCACAGACTGGGCAGGAGGCAGCGCCCGATAGCGCCACTGGAGCTGCACCAACAACAGCATCACGTGCACTGCAGAGACAAGTGATTTTGTGCTCGCAATCCCATGGCCAAAAGGGTCTTAAGGGGACCAGGGCTCTATTTTCTGGGGCCTGGAACACCCAAAAGTGCTTCGCAATGCAGTGCCAGGTGCAAAGGAACGCTTCTTTGTTGCCTACACTGCGGCTCAGTAGGCACAACTCCGCAGCCTGCAGCACGTTCACTTGGCATCTTACACCATTTGCCAATATGCAGCCTGTTTTCATTGGCTGACGGGGCTGTACAAAGCTGGAGAAGGCTCTTGAGTGCAGTCAAGCTGCTGGCCTTCCATAGCTCTCTCCATAGCAATGAGGTGAAGGACTTTGCTAGAATGCCAGCCCTTTCCATTAGGAAATTCTCAAGACTGTTCAGAAATGTGTTGTATTCTATCATTCTTCTGGGGTAGAACATCTGAATGGACCCTACAGGAAGCTGCATTCCTGTCTTCCCTACAGGAGAAAGATAATACTGTGAGTTCAAATGTCTGCAGGAAACAGTCTTACCATATCAGTGGTGACTTGGGCAGCCCCCTCAATTTTCAGATTACTTGTCTCCGAGCTTGGAGCAAAGGCCCGAGCCATTTACAGATTGAGGCAGCCACATGGTTTACATGGAAGCTGTGAAGCCCTGAGTCGGGATTCCAAAGGCAGCCTCAGCGTGGAACTTAAAGTCACCCAGAAATACTGTGCTGAGTTCCTCTAACACCACACTTGAAACCACCTTGGTCAGGGAGGTTGCTCCCTAGAAGATGGATATTCTCCGCTCTGAAGCTGGTGGGAGGCTTGGGAGAATCTTGCCCTGGCAACATCTTGGCCCTGAAGGGTTTGGCCCAAAAAGGGTGGATGTATGGGCCTCAGTTGCAGCGGGACACCGCCAGTAATTGTTTCGTCAGTTAAGCCTTGGCTCAAGGCTTGTACATAGGGACGTCGCTCCATAGCACAGTGTCACTTTCTATATTTCAAAAGACCGTGTCCCTCTCCATGGAGGGACTGAGCACAACATATATTTGCAGTTGGATGTCTTTCTCTGGTGTTGCAGTGTGGTCCCTTTCCTGCTTGCTATCTCTGTACTGAGGAAGGAACTGAAAGACAGTCAGATGATATTTTATTTCTCATGTCTTATGCCTTTTATAAGGAGCGGTGTTGCCCGGTTTGCAAATCCGCTGCGTTTTGTGAATCCAGTTGAAAGCATTGCATTATTTTGTTGGAATGCTGGGTTAGGACACTGGGGACCCTTACGCACTGGGTGGCCTTGATGAAAATATTTTTCTTTAGCCTAGGCTACTTCACAAGGTCACCATGAGGCTAAAATGTCCCTCTGAACTCCGTTGAGGATGTACAGGATGCAAATCCTTTGTTATCTTTGGCATTCTTCTTGCTGTCTCCCCATGCATTTTTTTTTAAAGATTGTAAGCTCCTCAGGGCAGAGACCTGACCTTTCGTGTAATGGTATGAACACCATTAATATTGACAATCTATATGTGACAAAATATAGTGTAATACAATAGCAGTATCATCAACAGTAATGCCTCTACTTGTGATTAGTACTTCTGTGCTCCAGAGCTGAGAGTATCCATCCTTTGGGGAGGAACCTAGCTATTCTCTGGCATAAAGAAGAGGTGTCCTGGGACAGCTCATAGGATGTATACGCTGGAGCGGATGATGATTCATCAGAGAAAACAATTTCAATCAGTCAGGTCTTTGTGGGTTAGAGTGAATAGTTGGGAAATTACAAGAAAGTAATGAAACAGAAAACAAACAAATTCAGTGTAGTAATTTCAGTAGTTCTTCCCATGAGTAAGAAAGAGGTGTGGAACTGAGTTAACAGATGCGTTCCTTGTGGAACAAGTACACATGTCCTTTTGCGATATGAAGAAATTCCTGTCAAAGTTGCTTGTTGTGCGGTACCAGCTGTCCTTCCTTACAAAGTCAGTTTGGTTGTGCTTTCCTTACAGTGACTTGGTTCACGTATTACATGAAGCCATTCTGGGTGAATTTCCATGTCGGGTTTTTCATTGTGGAGGCTGCTGTGATTTTGAATATTAGGGATGTGCTGTGACTTTATGTTACGTGCGTACCCAGGACAGGTGGGTTGTTGGAAGGGCTGACAAGCTAACTGCAGTCATAAAGCTGCCCATGACTTCTGGATGGCTTGTCAGCTACACCAACAGCCCACCAGCTCTGAACTGCACATAATGAGGAATTTTGGCATGCCACCACTCCACTCTGAATGGTCAAAGTGAGAACACCATTCAGGACAAGAAACCCTGCAGTTGGCTTCCTGCTAGGTGAAACCGGGCCAGTGGATTTGTTGGATTATATCCAGGATTGATGTGATCGCTTGGCACATTCACAGGAGCTTGTTCATTGGCCCACTTTGCTTTCAAGTGTCCAACCACGTCCCTCTGTTACTCAGGGCAGAGGTGGGCAGGCTGGTTCCCTCTGGATAATGTGGGCGACAACTCCTGTCAGCTGCAACCACCATGGCCTGTGGTCAGGGATTGTGGGAACTGTAGTGTCCAGACTGGAAGGCCTGGCAAGGGTTTCCCCATGGTTGACAGCTGAAGCTGTGGGAAACTTGAGCCTCGGCTTCCCAAGGCTTCGTATGCCAATGGTTTATCCTGCCTCTCACTGTCTCCTTGGTGTTTTCTTCTTCAGGTTTTTCGTACTGATCTGATAACAGCTATGAAGATTCCAGATTCTTATCAGTTGAGCCCAGATGAATACTACATCCTTGCTGATCCCTGGAGGCAAGAGTGGGAGAAAGGGGTTCAGGTGCCAGCAAATACAGAAACAATCCCAGAACCAATGGTTAGGTAAGCAAGCCTGATCCTTTTCTTCTGGTAGCCATTTTCTTTGCCTCAGAAGGGCAGAGTCCAGTGCCATGCTCTGCATGTATGTTTCCAAAGGAGCTTCCAAAATCATTAAGAAAAACTGGCAATTTAATTTGGTTGACTGTGATAATAGAATTATCTCAGTTGTACAGCATGATTTGAGGGAGCTAATGCTTCCTATCAGGATGTGAAAAGAATCCAGATTTGCAATACCACACAGCATCCTAAGGCAGCCACTGTGGTCCCAAGAATTCTGCGACAGTCGCTATCAGCAATTTTGCTGCATCCTGCAAGCAAGCAACCCAAACACATTTTCCTGCCACTTAGTGCTGCGGTTCTGGGAAGCTGCCATTTTAATTTCCCAGAATACACCTGACATAGCATTGTTCCAAGGCATTATGGGAAATGAAAAAAAGCAGATGGTCAGTTCTTGGTTGCCTGAGTGTTGTCGCTTGGTAAGCCTTTTTGTGGGTGGGCAGTGTTCTAAGAGGGAAAACACCTTAGAGCACCGAGCTTGGAGCCAGCCTGGAATGCCTGCTTGCTGTTTCTAGGAAGATCTGACCACTCCCTTCCCAAAGCATTGAGTTCAAGACTGTTTGAGGAGACAAAGTCAGTCTGCCTGCTGCTTTGGCTGCCTTAGGCTCGGAGCTGGAAGGTGAAAGCAGCTGTTAACCTATCTGTGATGCCCTCAGGATGGCATCAGTCCCTGATGTCATTATCGTGGCTGCAGCAGAAATGGGCTTGCAAGTGGGCCATAATGACTCAAAGATACTGGGGGTATTGAGTGTGTGTTACATTTGCCTGAAAATGTACCCTGCATTAGAGGGACACTAAAGCATTGCTTGTTGCAGACAATCTGAATGCACTGGGCACCCAGAAGCCAGCTGATAGCCAGTTAAGGAAAGTCACCTGCAAGTTCAGGCTGTGTTCCATTGGAGCCATTGAGGGGGCTGCTTTTCCAGACTCCAGCAGTATGTTTCACTCTTCTGCTCCTGCTGATTCAGATGACTCATGTAGTTGATCACAGAAGAACAAGGAAGTCAGAAAGGATATCCCAAAGAATGTTCTCACGATAGGATCTCAGGTGGCAAATGGCTGTCCTGTTCCACAAGCACATAAAGCAGAAGAGACAGAAGCATCTTCTGATAAGAGGACTCAGCCCTACTGCTGTCATAGTTTTTAATGTAGGGCTACTTACCATTAATGTAGTAAGTTTTTAATGTAGGTGCTGGAGGAAAGCGTAGCATATACCCTGGATCAGCAAACAAACAAATCCTAGATCAAATCAAGCCTGAAGTTTCCTTAGAAGCAAAAATGAGAAAACTGGGGCTGTCGTACCTTGAGCACATCATGAGAAAGCAAAACTCCCTGGAGAAGACAGCCCTGCTAGGGAAAGTAGAAGGGAGAAGCAAAAAAGGAAGACTAAATATGAGACAGATTGACTCCATAACGGGAGCCACTGTCTTGAATTTACAAGCGCCGAACAAGGCTTTCGTGGTTAGGGCATTTTGGAGAGGTTTCATACAGGAGATATGGTGGAGTTACACATAACAGCTGGGCTACTTGAAACACCCAGAATGGGCTTCACCCTGAGTATGCAACCTCAGGGAAAACATGGACGAAATCCATGGGTGCAGCTGCAGCACCCTGGAAGTGATTTTGTTCATGGCATTGCTCTGCCCCAGGGGCTTCACTTGCCACTAATCTGTGGCCATTCATCTCCATGGACATCCTGTGAGTGGCACTTCCTGTTCTCCACAGCAGCTGTTCCCAGAGAGCCTGGCGCCTTCTGGATGTTTCAGACAGCAGCTCCTGTCTTGCCTGACCCTTTGCTATGCTGACTGCTACTGAGAGCCGAAGTCCGAAACATCTGACGGGTACCAGGCTGGGGAAGGCTTTTAAGATAATGGCACATTTAAAGGTGGTGGTTAGCATTAAAGGGTGTGTGGGGGTGCATCCCTGACTTTCTTTTTCTCTGATCTGTCTATAGAATAGATTTTTATAGCTTGATGTTGTGACAATGTAGCCTGATGTGAAAGAATACCATACTTAGTTTAAATAAAGGTTAGTGATTCTACAAAGGAATGCTGGTAGAGGAGGCCCTAAGCCCAAATCTCCCATTTCTTAGCATTGTTATCACTGTCCTCTTCATAAATTATCAACCCTAAATGGAGAGTTTCCTATTTAAATTAATTCAGAGCATCTCTTGAACATGACATACAACAGAAGTGACTGACAGCATTCAAGCAGGCCCTGGCCCATCATATTCCTGTCTCTGCTTTTTATGGTTTTTTTTTCCTTGTGGTTTTCAAGTCAACTTTGATAACAGTTACAAAGATCTTGGGGGCTGTCTGAATTTAAAAGATGTTACATATCATTCTGGAGGCCACTGCTAATCTGCAAAAATAAATGCACTGACAGAACTCAGGAGAGTTTTAAGCGCATTAAGGTGTTTTCAGATTTCATGCAGGAAATTCCAGCCCCCCCTCCCCCGCCCCTTCAAAGGATGGAAATACTTCAGTTAAGTCAATAACTGCCTCAAGCACAGCTTGTCCGGCAGTGACAGCAGCAACAGCTGTTGGTGGAGGAAAGTTATGAAATAAACTTTTGTGCACTCATCTCCTTCCATAAGGGTAGGGGGAGAAAAGGAAAGGGAAAACAACAGAAGTTTGATGAGGAACCTGAATGCAGAAATAGAAAAAACCTGAACACAAACAATAAAAAAGGAATTTCAAACTGAGCTTGATGCTTAAAGAAAGGCTGGGTGGAATATCTATTTTTACCAACTTTGATACACAGCCACAGTCTGTAGTCATAAATGCCCTGCTCCAGAGCTGAAGGTTGATTTTGGTGCCGTGTCAAGATGAAAAGTGATAGCTTGGCGTTGCCTAGGCTGGAGATGCCTATTTAAAGCCAGGCTAAACGGATTCACATTTTTGCAAGTAGGCTTTGCAGGCAGGCAGTTTGTTTAGCGTGATCTGCTCTTTCACCCCACTAAGGTGGCTGGTCACTGCGCAGCACAGAAGCAGGCATCCAGAAACCCACAGAAATTCAGGCTTAGCCATGCCCAGCTCCCTGCTGGAGGTGCAGTGGAAACTTGCCACAGGGTGCAGCGTTGACTCGGGGGCTCTGCGGCAGTGCTCCATCGAGGAAGAACATTCTCTTGTGATATCAGAAGGGTTTCTTTAGGTGGGGAAATGCATGCTTTCATAGGTGACTAGCAGTTTAGGCCTTTGTCCTGTTTTTTGAATTCACAAATGACTTATGTGTGAGGAATTTGCTTTGGGGGGGTGAGAATCTGTTGGATTCTCTGGCCTCCCTGTACTCAGGAACAAAATGCTGATGCAGGAGTCAATAATGCACTATATTTAGGAAGCCATACCCTTGGAATAGGCTGCAGGTACAAGTATTAAGTCTGTATCTGAGTTACTACAGATCTGGAATCCCATCTAATTTAGAGGTGGAGGAGATTGTCATTTCTTGTGGTTAAACAGTTGGTCAGCCCACTGCCAATGTCCAGTGATCTCCCAGTTTATCCAAGTGTAATTTTTGCCTCCACCATGCCACTCTTCCCCACGTCTGCTGCATTCCTTCGGTCGGGTCAACTGGTTGCTGAGGGAAGCTTTTGGAATCTTTTGCTATCATCAGTTCATCTGCTCCCAAATTGATACCAATTTTATCATATACAAATCAGGAGCGTCTGTGGAATTTCTGCCTGTCATGCCTCTTTCACACTGTCTGTAGAGAGGGTTCCAGTAGGCTTCATCTCCCCCTCCCCTCCCCTCCCCGCCCCCCAATTCATCCTTACTCAGCCATCTGCACAGTGGGAGCACAGCTTCATTCTAAATGTAAATAGAGATGGAAACCACAGCTTCCTGTATCAGCAAAGCAGGTGCATCTAAAGAGCCCAGAACTTCCTGTTATGTGACCAGTTTGGTTTGTGAGTCCACAGAAATGTTTTAAGGCAGCTCATCTCCCATTTAGGTTTCAAAACTAGGACTCACTTTTCAAGAGAACGAATCAACTTGGAAGTCTGTTAAGGTACCACTGAATTGTGTTTTTAAGAGCTGATGAAATAGCCACTGTATCTTGCATAAATGTTTGCAATTAGTGCAGGGCAATAAAAAATCAGGACTGTGAGGTATAAATAACCATACTGCTGGATGTCTTTATGGCAGCAAACAGGAAGGAGGGACAGGAGATGTATGCATGCATTGTTCCTTCTTTGAGTTCCCCAGGGGCATAACCATTTGTCCAGGTGTTTTCCACTTTCTGTCATGTGCTAGAAGATAGTCCCATGCAAAAGGGGAAGGTTGATTACAGAGACAGGGTTTATGACCTCAGGCTGCAAACAACACTTCGCACATTTTGCTTTGTGACAGAAAGCATGCACCCTCAGTGTCCTGTATACGTGAGACTCCAGGAGGGTGTCTCCATTTTGTTCAAAAGCAAGGATCAAATACAACTGTTTACTGTTGGATGAAGATATCAGACCCCTCTGAAAGATTCTTTCAGATGTTATGAAGTCAGCCTTAGGTAGCTAAGGTTAGAACAGCTGTAGGCAGACTCTGTGATGTCTGGATTTGCTCCCCCTGTCACTCAGAGAGGAAGCAGCTGCATAGTTGGCCCTAGAACATCGCTCCATCTTCCCCCCAAAAATATCCCAAGCCAGTTCCATGTTCAGGCATGAGCAAGTGCTGCAAGACTTCTTAAAGCTCTCTACATTTAATAAATGGGTACATTATTTGGATAGACCTTGGAAAAGGAGGGATTATGACAGAGAGCCATTGTGATGCAGCAGTTAAGAGCATGGGACTGGGACTCAGGCGTTCTAGTCCCTGCTCAGTCCTGGAGCGCGCGGGGTTACTTTAGGCTGGTCACAGACTCTTACCCCAACCTACCCCACAGCATTGTTGTGAGGGTAAGATTGACAGGAAGGGAACTATGTAAGCTAATTTGAGTTCCTTGAAAGAAAAAAAGGCAAGATATAGCTATAATAAATAAATTTGACTTCTGATAGAGGACACAGTATTGGTATCTTAGTGGTGGAGCACCTACCCTGCATGCACAAGGTCCCAGGTTCCATGCCTGGCTTCTCCAGAAAGAGCAAGGAAAGACTCCTACCTAAAATCCTAAGGAGCTGCTACCAGTCAGTGTAGACAACACTGGGCTCGATGGATCAAGAGTCTCGCTCAGTATAAGGGCAGCATCCTCTCTTCCTTATGATAACTCCCATACCTCCAAGCATTGGCTCCCTTCTCCTCCTGGAATCCTCCCCTACATGGTATAAGTATCTGGGGAGGCCCTTGTGGTCACTGAGGCGGAAGGTGGTAGAAATGGGTGATCCATGGTACCTATAAACGAACAGAGTAAACGACCTGTTATCAGATACTTCCAGTGCATCATCTGGAATCTCAGACTGGGGTGATTTTCTTCTTCTTGCCATTTATGTTTCCATTTCTTCTGGTATGCAGCGGAGGACTTGCTCAAATGAAATGGCAATTGCACCCTCTTTAAGGTCGGATTGTAACAGAGCAGCCTCTGAGAACATGAAAATGAAGGCGAGGGGGTTTAGGCGGCAAGGAAATGAATGCCCTGTGTTCTGTTGTGCTAATGCTGTCGCTCTTGACAGTGATTTACATTTGAAATTCCTAGAGGGGAAAAGAGCCATGCAGAGGTCTGGAAGCCACAAATGGAGGCAACAGAACATCATGACACATTTAGGAAATCATTCCACTGCATTCCATAGACAAATCATCTTCAGTTAACAAATGTTTAGATAATGAATGGATAGTTTTTCCTGGGAGGGGAAAACGGAAGCAAGATAGTATCTCTGCCTGTTTCTGGCTGTCAAGGGAAAGATTTTTTTTGCCTTTCATTTTCCAACTGGAGAATCACACACCACCCTTGTGCTTCCTTGATGGCTGTAGGTGTGCATGTCCCGAGCTGAAAATCAGGTTCTGGAATGATTTCTTGGGTTCTTGAGTAGCAAATCTACAGAGAAAAAAGGCAGAAAGGTTGCATTCAATGCTTATTTCTCAGGAAAAGAAAGAGAAATAATGGAAATCAAAGTTCAAGACATAACATTGCTTGCTGAATGCAAGGGAGGAGGTGCATTCTTGATGGATTAGTCTGATTTGTGCCTTTCTGATCTGGTCACATCCTTCCTTGCTGTGCATTCGTGTTGCTTCTCTGACCTGACAAAATTTAGGCATTCGAGTGTGTGTGTCTTGCACCACAGTTTTTGGAAAGCAGGATTTGAAGGCCTTCTTCTTCGCACGGCTGTGGTAGCTTTCCAGAGGAGGGAGCTGCTGACTGGCTCTCACTTGCAGTGTGGCATCTCTGTGAAAGACGGATATTGGAGTCACAGGCTCTGTGGGGGTCAACTGATGTAAGAAGGCTATTCAGCTCCACCTGAAGTGATCAAGCAGCCTTCACCACCCTTGGCTGCTGTGCCGTTCATGGTGCCAGCTGCACATTGTCCATCCATCTCTGCTGAAAGTTGCTTTACTTTATTCAGAAGTGCATAAGCTAATATTCAGATAGCTACAGCTTGAATGAAATTGAATTACTTAAAGCCAAGGGAAGACACCACAGCTCAGTGCAATTGTTATTCCAACAATCCCTTGCATACCTGAGAGCCCAGCCTCAGTCTCTGGCTTCTCCAGTGAAAAAGGGTTCTGGTATCAGTCCTGGGAAGTATATCTATTTAAGGCTTTGGAGAGGTAGATGGGCCATTGGTCCTACTCAGTATAATGCTTTTGTGTGTGAACATTAGCAGGAAATGTTCAATTAGCAAATCCTATCTGCCCATCAGGAATTAAAGCAGCTTTGGCTTAAGCAGGTGATAACCATGTTTCCCTCATTTGGAAAAATATAGGGACAGAATTCAAATTGTGTTGCAAAATCTGCTGAAATTTCCTGGCTGTGCCTTTTCTCTGAATAGTGTGGGTGTCATACAGATTTGTACTTAAGTGTGTTCGGGTCACTGAGCAACTGTGCTTAATGAATACTTGCACTAGACATGGTTATTCCAACAATACGAGCAAAAGTACATCCTAAACAGGGATTCGTGATGGGACCTTTTATCTGGGAGTCACAGAAATTGAAATTGGTTTCCTCTGCAATTCTTGGATCTTCCATTAGTATACAGTGATCTGTTTAGAATGTCACAATGAAACATGGTTTTTTCATGATGAAAATGAGTAACAGTAAGCACCAGCCTCACATGCTCTCCCTCATCTACTGCACCTATGGAGAGGAGTTCTAAAGCCGTTTGCTTCCATTCTTGGAACACACAAACCCAAGAAACTGTGGTTTATTTTAACTATGTTTTCTTTTTGAAACAAACCAGCTTTAACCCATGGTTTATGATGATTTTGGTGTGTTTTAGCAATCCATAGATAAGAATAACTGCGGCTAGGCCTCAGATGTTACCTACATTCTGGTTAATCAAAAATGAAAACAAAAGCTGCTGATTGCCTCCTCATGACTGTGCCAGAAGGGAGAGCATGGGCTCATTGCTTGCTGAGGTGTGTTCCCATCATGGTAAACCATGATTTGTAATAGCGTATGAACAGCCTGTTGGGTTTTCTGTCAGTTTACACACAGCGGGGGGGGGGGGGGGGCAGGGGGAGAAAGAAGAGACTTTTTCATGGGCTGTTTTCTCAAATATTTTTGTTTGATCTTATACTCTTCATTTGAATAAAAAGAAGGCCTTTGGAATGGAAGGGGATGGAATAACATGCATCAAGTTCACTGTGCTTGGTAGTCAGCCATTATTTGTGGTAACTTCAGACCCTGACTCTGCCTGTAGTCCTGTTGACACATGGCATGAATGTCAGAGGAGCGGATGTGAGACGCTTGCTTGGTGTGGTTGGGTTGAGAGACACCCACAAGCAACAACCATCTAATCTTCTGAGTGTTTCCTGTCTAAACCAAGGTGCAAGGTAGTGCATGACCATGTCCTTTCACCAATTCCAGGAACTAGCGCTGGAGTCATGGTCTCTTTCTGTAAAGCACAGTAGAACTTCCCCTCCACGCCCCAAAGGCCAACAAGAAGTAAGAGAACAATCCCTCCTGCAGCCTCACCATTGCTGTGGGCACCGCTCTGCCCCGTACTTGTGATGGCCACCAAAGCAGATGCAAAGATGAGTACGGACATGTTGATTCTTGGTGGAGATTCCATTGAAGAACTATGAACACAGGCCAGCTGGTATTAAAGTACAAAAATCCCATTGATTTCAATGGGAACTAATGAAAAACTGGCCTGACTTAGTTGTTGAAACCAAAGGATTATGTTCAGTTTAATAGTTAAACACTAATTAGTGATACTAGTGCAAATTCTTGCAAGTAAATTATGCATGTGCTCGTACACACACACACAGAAGACTTCTTGCGCCTTTTAAACTTGTTCACCTTTTAAAAGGTTTCTCAGAGTATCATTTTCTTAAGCATGCTTATTTAAAAGCTGCTCTCACTGAACTTATTCCCCAGTAAATGAGCACCAGCCTCCAGGTTGGATTCCCTTATAGCATATTGAAATTATTTCCAGAAATTCCTCTTCTCTGTAGAGCTGTACAAATGGCACCATATTTTTTTAACGGTAATGTAAACTTCTTGCCCAAATTCACCTCTTTTTACTATAGTTTCATTAAAATTTTTATGGGGCAGATTTCTGACCAGCTGTACAGCCTTGGAAACACCTAGCAGACACATGAGTGTACGAACAACTACACACACACACACAACTATACACAGTTCCTGTTGTGCTTTAATAGGTAGTTGCAAATGAATGGGTATCTGTTTTCATTACTGAAATAATTCTGGAAACATTCTGCTGCTAAGATAATTAATCCCAGTCGGTTTAATGTTAGTGAATATGCTGGTTCAAGCCTGCAGATCACCCTTGTGCTCTGCCGTGCTAAACAGAGGCCACCAGCCATGCATGTCAGGCCACCAGGGGCTCAATAATTTAAGAAACAGCATCCTTGCCTAGGATTGCAAAGAGCTGTCAAGCATCTGTCAGACCCCAGTTCTTGGCTGGTGGGCCCTGTGAATTGTATGTCGCACAGGCTTGCTCTGAACCGAACTCTTAACTGAACAACAGCACGTCTTCCCCAGCTCAGTGATCTTCTGCTTAGGAAAAGCATTCAGGTGGGCAGTTGTGCAATTCCAAGATGTGAATGGCTTCATCTGATTGACACGTGAGCAACCTGCTTTCTGTGTTTAGAAATTTGCTGCTGGTGGTTTGTGGCCAGAAGAGAACTCCGTCAGGCCAAGTTGGTTCTGTTGGTGAGTCTATAGCAATGCTTTCCTCACTCCAACAGGGAATTGTCCGTTCTTTCTGGATGGTCCACAGTTCTTGCCTGGATAATTTTATCAGGATGCATAGCACTATTTAGATTGTGGCGCTTTAGAAGCATTGTAAGACTTCTGCTGTTTTGGAAAAGCTTTCCTCAGGTGCTGCAGAGGTGGCAGTCATATTAGAAATAAGTTCCACATCACCAGTAGAAGCCAGGTGTTGGTGGCAAACAAAATAAAGGATAAGAAAGAAGACTGAACGTGCTGTGAAAAGATTTTGGCTACTTTTGCCCGAAAAACTGATTGGCTATGGAAGGAAGTCCCAGAGGGCATAGTTCTTGAAACCCCTGGATCTACCCAGGGCTAGATCATTAAAAGACAACAAGGCTTCCTGGACCCCTTGGACTTCCTGAAAACCCTTGAACATTTCCAATGGGTTTTATTTATCCTAAGTAGAAGTTCTTTGGGAAAGGAACCATTAAGAGAAAAAACATGGCTAGCTATATGATCTATGGGTTCTCCTTCGTGGTCTCTGTGCATCACACATACAGGCCCTGCATGCATGCACGCAGCTGATCCAGGAATCTTCCAAAGATGATTAATTAGTACTCCCCAGGCACGCCCAGTGTGCAGGTTGGAGCTTCCCCCCGCCCCCCAGACCCCAGTTCTTCTTCCAAATGCGTTTCACCGTAGCAGTTAAAGCCGAGTAATAGGCTTTCTTGAAGGAAAAGTCAGAGTGACTTCACACATCACAGTAATAAAACAAAAGAAGCCCTATTTGGGCATCCAGAATCTCTGTAGAATTGGCTCCCAGGAAGGAGTAGCACTGCAGCCCTGCCTTTTCCTGCATATCTCTGACACTCTGTACTTGTGCAGGATGACAGTCTGAAGCTCTGTGGATGATGAAGATTAAGATCCACGTGATTAAGAACCCTGCGAAACTGGAGATTTAGTAATAGAGAGATCATTAGAGTACTGTAGTCTAGATAGCATGACTGCATGGCTAACAGAAGCAACGTCTGTCCTCTCCTATTGCCATTTGAGCTTCTCCTGTTGACATAGAGCCCAGGAGGACTCTCAAACTACATACTTGGACTTTCAGGGAGAATGTAGCTCCATCTAAGTAGTAAACCCCTGTGAACAGTCAGCTTCATCTTGTCTGCTTGAACTCTCAACTTGTTCTCCCTCATGAGGACAAGCCCCTGAACTGCCTCCAGCCTCTGGTTTAACAGCCTATCCAGGTAGAACTGATACTGATTGCATCTGCATACTGATTACACTTTAACCCAAACCACTGCTAACTTAACCCAGCGGTTTGCTTGTTTGTTTTTTAATGTAGATGCTAAAAGGGCATGGGAGACAAGACAGAACCTTGTGAAATCCAGAGAGATACTGTGGTGATGGTATTGAAAGCTGACTGAGAGGTCCAGGAGAACAAATAGGTTAAGAATCCCTTGTACATTTCTTAGAATAAGTCATCCACCAGACCTCTTTCTAGCCCCCAATTGGGTCTTACACTGGGTTGCAGTAATTTAAATGATTAATACCATCCACCACTGCCTGGAGTTGAAAAGCTATCCTTTCCCCTAATTATTGCCCAGGAATGGTACAATTAGACACTGAGCAATATGGCCAATGTAGCAGCAGAATCTCAGTCCTGTTTCCAGTTCCTAAAATCAGTTATAGACACCCAAAGCTTGCTGGCTATTTGATAGGATAGGTGATCAGAGAAATAGAACCCTTATGGACTGAGGCAACTCCATGCCCCTCCTGTATTGGACAAGAAATCCTGGATAAAACATTTGGAAGAGATTAACTCCTGCTTCTTAGTCCAATCAGGTCCTGGTGATACAGGCCAGGTCAGTAGGCTCTTACATAATTAGATCAGAAATGAAATATTCCACCCCATTAATTTGTCTGGCATTGATCAACATCACCCACAGAGTAGAGAAGATCAAAGTATCCTCTTCTTAAGGCTCTCCCAACTTCTTTCTTCCAATAGGCAGTTGTGCAGTTGTCTCTGTTGTGGCCCCAGTCTAAGAGATCCAGGGAAAGAGCCCTTCAGCTCTTGACTTTGGCTTGTGCCAAAGACTTGCACCTCTGATTCAGCCCAATCAGAGTGGTAAACCTCTATATGCATTTACTGTGTACATACAAATACATAATTGGTATATCAGAAATCCAGTATACGATTGCTTCTATATGTCGGATATAATTGAACATTACTAATATTTACCATGCAGTGAGTTTTCCTTTTGCCAAATGGACCCCTCACTTCAAAAATCTGTCTTTTGTTTTTATTGGAATAAAGCCAATCTTTACTTGTTGCTTATTGGCTTGATTCAATTTGTGCCTAGAAACCATTTCATGAAATACTGAAAAAGTTCTTCAAATCTCTTGTGTTTTAATAATTATACCTGGGAGACATTGCTGTCAGTTGTGAGTCATGAGTGCTTGCTTGCATCCTCAAGGTCTCCGTTTTAGTCTACATGGCAGTTATCTTCTGGATATTGGGCTGGATTTCAAACTTAAATAATTCATTTGTTCAGCCTGTCAAATTTTGCTAGAAATGTTAAAAGTGAGAAAGGCATGAACATTAACACTCTGGACTTATCTAGTCAGTTGTGTATGAGGCTCTTTTAACACAGTGATAAACAGCTTGGGATCTATTTTAGAAAAGCTATCTACTGGATGGCTGTTAAGTCTTCCTCAGTTTTTAATTGACAGTTTCTTTTAAACCCAGTTTCTTTTAAATCTGTGTTAATAGACCTTCAGAGAACGTCTTCCAGAACAGATTTTCTGTGGAATTTTCGGCTCTACATAGAAAAATGACAGTGCTGCATGCATCTATATTTTTTTGTGAAGTAGCAACGCATACTGGGTTTTGTAGCATTTTTGTGTCAATCGAAAGAAGGAGGTACATGACCAGAGGGAATAGTGTGCAATCAAGTCAACTGGATGCATCACAGTTATTTTAGAAACTTCTGTTCTCATTAAAAATAAAATTGTGGTGTGGTTATTGTTGTTTGATTAGGGTTTTTTGCAGGGGGGTGTTGCATATGAAGTGACGTGGTGTGATATCATCAATTTGTATTACATTTTGCCTTCCAGTAGGAAACCTAAAGCATCTAACAAATTTTCAGTTCAAGATTTAAACACCACGTGAATTAATAAATGCAAGATCCATGAGGAAAACCCACAAATCCATGGATAATAAAATGTAATATTTTGTATTTGCATAATAAAATGCAGTGTTTGACCAAAATGATGCATGTGTGTCCCACTTTCAATAGCCAATATCTGAAACTGTTTGGATGTACCATTAAAAGGAACACGTTCATCCTGGAGTCGAGAGAAACTAAAAGAAAAACTAGGCATAACCAATTAAAACATAATTGAATGGAACATAGAAAGTCAACATACCCTGAAATGCTCTCATGTCGGACTGGCTGTGTCACCCCAGGTCAATACAGAGAGAGCCAAAAGGGGGGGTGGGGGAGATGACGGTGGTGGCGGCAGTGGCGGGCTGTCGTCAGCAGTGGATGGGACTGTGTTGAGTCCAGCTTGGATTCTATTCTCAGGGCTGTGTTGACACATTTCCTCCAGGCTGGAGGGCAGGCACAATTGCAGGCAGGTGAACTTCAGGCAGGTGAACTTCAGAATCCATGGGTCTCCTCAAGAGGAAAGAGCAGTGGGAGGACATAATTTCTCACACCATTCCCACTGCTAGTGCGACTGCTGCTATGGTTAGATTCTAGGAAAGAGTTTCTTGGAACCAAGTTAAAACTATCCTATTTGAATATGTCATTTGGCACAGATGATTTAAACTATGATACTATATTGGCCACAGAAATAAGCAAAGTTTACTGGGGTACATGTGATAACAATGAAAACTCCTTTGCTCCAGGGTGAGCCCGTGGCAGGCTCGCTGGAAGTAGCAGAATGGCTTAACACTGAAACCAGGGAAAGAAAAGTCGGAACCCTTGTTTTCTGACTCATTGCCATAGGCGTTGTTCACTGTGGCTTCCATGGGTTGGGAACCGTAATGGTAGAGTTTTAAGTTTCATTGCTCTGATGCAGTGGCTGAAGTGCTGGGACCCTGTGAGCGATCCAGACTGAAATCCCTGCTGAGCTGCAAAGCTCACTGGGTGACCCCAGGCCAAGTTATGTCTTTCAGTTTAGGGTTCCTGGGCCATGAACATAGTGCTGTGGATTCTTCTGACCTGAAGTCACGTGGCAGGGAAAGAAGAGAGACAGGCAGGGCCATTTGCACAGTGCTTTTCCAATTGCTTGTCAAGAGCAAATTTATGGCTTGCTAGTGCATAAAAGACACACAGTGGAAGATCCCATGTATCCTTTCTGTGTCTTGGCAAGAATGGCAGAGGAGCAGAAAGGAAGTGGGACAAGCCTGAGGTCAGCTCCCATTCACTGTTTATAGAGACTGGGAATACGTAATTTGAACCTCCTCAAATACAGCAGCAACTGAGAAAAGTATTGCTCTAGATGGGGCCCCTCGGTAGATCTGAAAGTGTCCCAGGTCAAGTGGTATTTCTCTTGCAGGGGGCAATAGATCCCAGCTCACTCGCGCGCGCGCGCGCGCGCTCTCTCTCTCTCTCTCTCTCTCTCTCTCTCTCTCTCTCTCTCTCTCAAAAGAAGGATAAGGTTTCTAGCACATTGTTAATTTCAGTGTAATGAGCTAGCTTATATTTGAGAACTGGTATGAGTGATGCCAAAAGTGCATGAATATAAGCTTTGAAAGGGAGATGGATCGAGCAACACTGGAACCAAATTACAAACATGAAAGCATCTGGAATTATTTATCTGCTTATCGAAGCCACATAGCATTTTCAAAATTGACCCAGAAATGAAAACAGATACATGTTCATTTGCACCCATCAGTTAAAACGGCAATATAAAAGGTTTTGTACCCCTATCAAGAAGATGATATTATATTGATACAGTGCATATCTTAATGGCATGGTTGCACACAGAATAGAGTTGGGAAGATTACCACTGAAGGATGATAATGTCCCCTTGGTACATGACAGCTAGGGCCCATGTAGTTATTGGTTGGTAATGGACAAATGGCTCTGGATGCCCACCAAAAAGCTGATGGATCTCATGGGAAAGCCCATTACAACAAACAATAAATTGCTCAGCGCTGTCCTACTTGGATCTAGAATGTGCAAAATCATATCATGACCCAGCAAATGCATTTCTTGTGCAGAAACTGGTTATGTATGTGAGGCGCTCTTTGGGGCATTCTGCCCAAAGGGTTGTGTGAAGAAACATGCATCCAGCTTGATTTAATCTACAGTATTCATGTAGGAAGAAAGGTTTATCTAAGGCACAATGGTCCCCTATTGTCAAGGCGTGGGACCAGTCTTCAAGCAAGGATTCTCACCTTGTTTCATTTCTCCTTGTCACACTCCTGACTCTGCCTAATTTTCTCCCTTGGGTTCATAGCATCACAACAATGCAACATCAAACTGGCAAAATCCTAGTGTATCTGCTCCATTGTCTTAAACGTACAAGGACACTTAAAAGCAATCTTATCTTCATTCATTCAGCCCTCCTTAACCCAAAGCCCTCTGGGTGTTTTGGACTTCAGCTGCAATCAGCCTGAGATAGCAAAGCTAATTGTCAAGAAACTGGAGTTGTAGTCCAGTTCTGGAGGACCCACAATTCTACTCCCTGCCTTCCTTTGTACGCCCTGATATCTGAACCTTACGTTCTTGAATTTGTAACTCTTGATGGATGCTCTAAATTGCTTTACCTTTTTTTAAAAAAAGAACAGCTGAAGCTATCAGAAAATGAAAACATCCTTTTTACATTGCACTGTACATTATTTTTTAACTTGTGGTATTTTTGTGAAAGCATTCCCCAGTGAATCTAGGTGGCAGTAATAACAATGTGAACATCCATTGAAGACTGTTGGCAGAAATATATTCCCTCTGACTTTCATAAGCTGATTTATTTATGGACACTGGCTGAGAATACTTTAGATTGGAATGTAGGTAAAGAGTAGATGACGGACTAAAGCCCTTGCCATCATAAAATTAAGGATTTACATAAGGGAATTGTTATATGGGGTGATATTTCATGCTGATCTGGCACATTAAAGAGGGACAGCTTTGGGATATAAAATAAGAAAATGCACTCGCTCCTGTTGGATAGCATCCATAATATGGAAAAGATAATGCTCAGAAGTTTACTGAACAATATTTTAACCAAGTATCACTTTCATGGTTTATCTATCATTCTCTTGGCTCATTCTTTCTAAGACCCAGTTTGCACATCATGGCAATCCACTATTTAAGGAAAGGAGTGAGTGAGTATGTTGGCTCCTGGCCAGGCCCCCACTCTGCTGAATGGTCCTAGAGATGCTCTGCACCTGGATTGCTGGCCATGATCTTCAAACCCGGAAGTGTGGGTTGTGAGAAATGAGCAAGCTACCTTGGTCATCCATGGTTTGTTTCCTTTCCAGTCATCCACAATTCTAGGCTTTCATGGCATAGTTTGTTCAGTGCACTGGGAGTGGCCAGCAACTGGGAGCCAGCATGCTTCACTGACCACAACTCATGATTGCCCGAACCATGGATTGTTGTGACTTGCAAACTGAGGTTAAGTGCCTTTGCTGATTTCACCTGTTAGTCAGTGGCAAACTGGGATTGCTTTTTTATGGGAAGTAAAGGGAGTTTGGGCAATTACTAATTCACCAGCAGACATACCTAGATAAAACATTGTTGTGAATGTGTGTTTGCCACATTCATATTTTATGTTGGTATACTGCACTTTTTGCATATATCCTAAAATGTATGCACAAGGTCTCACCACCTGTGAGGACTAACGGGGACTGAGTTTGTTATACTGTTCTTTATATGATGTGTCTTGACGTGACTATAATGTAATGCGTAACCAGCACTGTCCACATATAGCTACAGTTAACCAGAAGTGATTATTGTAATTGCAGTGATTGAAGTTGCCTCAACTGCTTCAATCACCATTAAAAACCTGCATCAGTATTTGTAGATTCCTTGAGCCTCAACTTTCGTTCTCCACACAAATGCCTCTCCCGCATAGGACAGTCGTGGGGTAAAGATTGTGAAGCTCTGAAATAGCCGTTGGCTTCTGTTTGGATAGCACTATAGCTTTAGAGTGCATTCTTTCATAGTTAACTGTTAGTAAATCCATGCAATCAATCACCCTCAGTAAACTATATTATTTAGAAGGTGAAAGCAACAAAGCAATTCGGGAAGTAAGGAACCATTTCAGGGTGTTATGAAACAGCTCCAAGAGAAGAAAAGCTGCAGGTGGAAACAAATTGTGTTAAGAGAGAAAAGCTCTGGGTGGTGTGTTGGGGCAGATAACCAGTCAAATGGTCTATCTACTTCATGGCCTCATACTGTTGTACCCTCTTCTCAAAACACTCCTTGTTTGTTCTTTTAAGGTCTTGATTTCTGAATGGAGTGTAGCATGTTATTAGAACATTAACCCATATGTATGTCCAATTTCTAGGATCAGTGAGCATGCATGTCGCTCCTTCGTTGCCAACCTAGCAATTTCCATGCACCTATGACCCCCAGGTACATGGAGCAGCTTTTGAGAGCAAGTTGTGTCATAGTTGCTTAGCCATGGATTCCCCAGTTCTTTTCTTAATTTGTTATGACGCCAGTGAACAGCCAATGTAGAATGGAATCCCATTTGCCTGTATCACCTGGAACACATCAATTATATTAAAACAATCATTGTTTAGATGTATTTGCTGTTCGTGTTGATTTAGACAACACACAAAAACCCTTACTGCAGACAGAATTAACTAGCAAATGCAAGAGATCCAGGCAGACCCTGTGCTCAGTTCACTTTTTTTTCTGCTACAGGGAGCAGGAAAAGGTGTGGGAGAGAGCACACAGGTTCTAAACTCAATCTTGTCTCAGCGCATATCACCAGGGTAGGCAACCAGGTGCCCCTCTAGGTGTTTTAGGAGATAGCACAGAAGTTATGATCATTGATCGTGGGAGTTGTAGTCCAAAACATTTGGCTCAGTTTGTCAACTCTGCTATACAGAATCCTGGGGAGAAGTGATGTCTAAATATGACCTGAGCTATTAATTAAGTGTTGCTGCTTTCAGTTTTGGAAGAAAGCAAAGCCATGGCAAGTGTCTGGTTCCTTGAGTGAGTAGCACATACAATAAACCTGTTATAACCTGTTTTGGGGGCTGATATTGAGCCATAATTACCTGAGAATTGCTTCTGGGTCAAGTTCTCACGTATTTTGTCTTCAGTAGAACAAAACCCTAGGCATGTTAACTCAGAAATCCTACTGAGTTCAGTGGGGGTTACTCCCAAGCAAGTGCATGTACTGGTGCAATCAGTTCTTGGTGACCGAACTGGCAAGAGACTTCATTGTTTGCCAGTCCCCAGAGACCTGTTCAGCTACACGAGCAAAGCCAAGAAGCCTAACTTGCTCTATTTCTCTTCACTGTACAGTGACTATCCCATTTGCGATGTAGTAATAATAGTTTGTTTCTCACGTATCCTCCCCTACAGAGGTCAAGAAGATTTTGCTGTATGCACAGTTACTGGGGTAAAAGAGGACATGCATCTCTAATAAGTGTGTCAAAGAGGGAATGTCAGCAGGTGTGGCTTGTTATGGCGCCTGCCAAAATGTTGTCTTCTGCAAAGTAATCAATGGTGTAGACTTCTACTGGCTGCCTGTCTTATAAAACCTTGACTTGATTGCAGTCCTAAAAAGAGATAGAAGCATAGCTGGGCCACCAAGAACCATGGATTCAGGGACAGTATTCCCTGTTCTCTAGCCTCTCCCCCTTCAAATTCTGTAGTTTTATGTAAAATTATAGCATCCATGCAATGGTACTCACCAACAATAACCAGATTCCCTTGTCACCAGGATTTGCAAATCTATTTTAAATGCTGAATCTGAATTCTGATTAAGAGAGCAATCCTGGCCGGTGAGAACTACAGTTAGCATTTGTGCAAATGTACTGCCACGCTGTGACTGGGACAATCCATGGAAGGAGGGAGAGAACTTACACATGTGAGGTGTGTGAGTCGGAAGCACGTCCCAGAGTTCTCCGCCACCTTTAAGATGTTGGAAGAACTACACCTTCATGGAGCCAGTGACAAGAGGGCTGCATGTGCACAGCTATAGTGTATGTATGTAGGACTGTAAACACGGAAATTCTGTTCCTGATGCGATACAAACATCACTTTTATGTCACATCTGCAAAGAACAAATTATGGTGACATACTCAAGGAGGCTCCTACCAAGTAATGCTTTGGAAGTACGTCTTTCCATTCTTTAGGATGATATAATGGTTTTGTTTTCTCTGAGACATCAGAAGGTGCTCAGTGCTCCCACAGTTGGATGGGGTGTCTACTGCAGCTTTGGTCTGCATGGTGCAATTTTGCGCAGTCCCCAAACTTTAGCTGCATCTGTCAGAAGGAAAAGTAGGAATTCTCCTGATTCATGAGCAAAAAGAGAGACATTTAACATGAAAACACCAACAATGGACATTCCAAAGTCCTGAAGGAACAATAGCAGCTGAAAACAACTTTATGTTGAGATAAACCTGCCACTAAGAGAACAAGATAACACTTTTGAACTTTAAAGGCTCTGCATGATATATACAGGGAGATAAGAGAACAGAAATAATTGATCATAACCATTGGAGGGGGTAGAAAATGTCACAGGAACTGAGTGACTCATTCTTATGTACAGAGGGAATCTTTTCAAATGGGCTGGAAGAGGAAGGTGGGCAGGGGAGAAATACACTAAAAAGGAAAACATTAAAGAAAGAAATGCATTATTAATCTAGAAGTGTCTAAGCAAAATATAGGCACATTAGGAAAATCATTACTCTGTTTAAATGATGTAATTTTGCTTTTAAATGTGAAGCATGTACTCAGAGCTCCATGGCAAGAAACAAGCAAACCTTGTTTCAAGGTAAAAATGTGCATGTTTGACGGCACGCTGTTTGAGCCCCCTCACAGCTCTGCCATTACCATAGAAGAGGAGAGCTTCCACAACTGCTGATCCTGCAGGTTTCTATGTGGAAAGATTTGCTACCTGCAAAAATCAAGCAATAGGTAGGAGATACTGCTTCAGTACTCTAGTCTGGTATGCTGATATTTTCCATTTGAAGCTGTTTGAAGTTCATGCCAGAGGTGGGAGTAACAAGACAAATGAAAGGCAGAGATGAGTCATCTCAGGATGATGTTAATAAGTGATGTTAGAACAGGAAAACTCTGAGAACTCATCTCAGGGTGTGCAGCAAACCACCCTGTTAAAAGCTTCCATTTCTATCAGGACAGGCTCCCTGAAATTACAGCCAGAGGCACTGAGGTTCCTTATTTTGCAAGCAAAGATTTCTGAGAATGTGAAGCCTGTATCAGAAGTGCAAATTAATTTGATCATATGTAGTGCAACCACATTTAGCTGAATAGTCCAGATGGAAGAAGCTCAGATTGAGTTTGGATAAACATATGGCAGTATGGTGGACAAATTTTCATTATTTGATGACTGCTGGAACATCAGGCAGTGACTTGAATATGGAAGGAACTGAACCATAGCTACTCCTCTGTGGGCACAACTTTCCTATCTCCTTGCATCATCACTAATGATGGGCCAAAGCCTGGAAAAGGGGGTTATTTTCTAGGATACAGGTTTTTTCAGGGCTTGGACTGAAGGGGCTCCGGGCTTGATCTGGAGGTCTGACATCTTGAATCTGGTTCACCAGAACCAATTGGAATTATACCTCATCCTCTCTGGAGTACAGAGCCTACCCAAAAGTATCATGTTGGTGCTTTCCCTGCTTTGCTTTCCCAAATAGACTTGGTACAGCACTAGGGAGAACTGTGCCTGTGGGGCTGAAGGGTTTTTCCTTTCCTTCTCCTTTTTACGAAGCTCAGGAATTTGAGGCTGGATGGAATGAACCCAGCAATCCTTTACAGGCCTGCCTTGAAGTAAGGAGCTCTGCTGCGGTCAAGAGCAGGCCTGGGATTTCAGTGGTGCAAAGAAGGACAAGGGGAAGGCATAAGGGCAAGAACTTGTGCTGAGGAAGGTGGGTGGGTGTGTCTCTGGCAAGGAGTGGATGGTCTGTCTGCCTCACCACCTGGCCTTCTGTTGAAACAGGTGTTCTGTCGAGCTGCGTGGGGTCATATATATGGTTGGGTCCTTGGGACCTCCTCCCAGCCACTTCCTATAGAAAAAAATTAACGTCACATCAAACCCCAAATTGTGAACATCAACAGAACCATTATCAGTGGTCACTGTAACATTTACCATCCATCAGTTTTCCTCTGTGCTGAGACTTTTAAATTAATGAATGAATAAATAAATCTCTAAGATTTTCAAATAACTAGTGGAGTGATTGTGTCTGGTGTTTTAACAGGTCTTTTTGTATTAAATACTGCTTTAGTTGTTGTATTGTTTTAAAATCTTTAACCTGTATTTAAATGCTGTTTTATTGAAAAGGTTTTTTATTGTATCATGGTTCTGTTTAGGAAGTGATGTAAAGCGTCCAAATGCTTTGATGATTTGGTGATAAAACCAGCAACTTCTGATCTCCTAAACATGATTAGAGGACAGAGGTTCTGCGCTAGTTTTATGTTAGTGGTATGAGACATAACTCTGTGGTTCCATGCATGTTGTTCATCATTGGGAATTTTCATGTAAGGGCTCTGGAGTTTATGGTTTTTAATCTCTCTTGACTTTTCGGGGTTTTACGCTAAGGAAGTGCTGAAAACTTACATGTTGCTTACATTTACATTAATCAGCAATTACCATTTTTAAAACATGCTCATAAGATCTTTAAGTATGGAAAGGAGCTCAAGATTCTACACAGGGCTTATTGTGAACTCCCAGGGCCAAATTGGTCATAACAGCCTATCTTTTTCCAATATAACGGAAGATAACAGACCTTGCATCCAAAGCTATGATTCACTACTTAATAATGTTTGAATTTGCTGTGTCATCTTCTGCCCCACCAAGTGTAGGAGAAGGGAAGAAAACACATTGAGATTTCTTGGCTAATTTCATTCTAAGTTTTGAGGCATAAAAATTTAGAAAAATGAGAGAACAAACTTGCAGTAGCATCTCTAAAAGGCCAGATCATGAAATAAGGCAAATCAGTAAGCATCAGTTAACCGAGCATGTTTAGAAGAGTTTAATTTCTATAGTTAGAGAACTGCAAGTCCTCACAAAGTATGTGTGTGTCAGGAACTGGGGGGAACACATTGATAATCAATGTGCTCAAGGTCACCCTTACCTGTAGCAGGTGTTACAAACCTACAACCTTAACTGCATTAGCTATAGACCTACAACCAAAATGGGAGTAATGGTGGCCTACTTCGTAGTGCTAGCCTGAGGATATTTATACAGTACTTCACGTGATGAAGATGCTATTGAGGTGACTGATACTAAAAAATAACTTGCTTTTCTGGTTATTGCTCTCCTCTGCAGCCTGGACTAAACTATCCATCTTCCTTGTTTCCAAATAATGATTCACAGCTAAATACTTGGCATTTTATGCCTCTTTTTTATGTCTGTTGTAGAGTCGTAGGCAGTATTCACTTGGATTGTTATTTAATATTACACAATAAATAATTTTGTGGTATTAACCCCTAAAATAAAATCTTTGGGTGGAGGTAGTATTGTACATGCGGTGAGGGTCCCTGTTGTGCTTATTGTAAACAACGAAAAGGAGTACATATCCACAGGATACTGGCAGGTTTTCACATACATTTTAGTACTGGGCTTTGCCTGTGCAGCCCCAGTGCCAAAATGGCAACTGACAGCTTTCCTTTTCAGAGTTGGAGAGTAGGATGGTGCTTGTTTTGGCATTGCTGACGCTCTCTAGCACAAAGCTGCTGCGGCTTGGGGTGCCTCAGAAGCCAAGCACCAAGACAAGGAGTCCCAGTCTTCTTCTCCAGCTTGGAGAAGTACTCCTCCTAAAGAGCAGCAGGACTCTTCATTTCAGCAGGGAGCTTTAGCCCTTGCCACATTCTGGCAGACTTTCGCCACACCCTAAAGTTATTACAGAGCCAAGGGTAGCTTTCCCCAACTGGATGTCCTCCAGATGTTTTGGAGTCCCTGCAGTGTCAGTCAGCAAGAATCCTGGGAAGTGTAATCTAGAGGATGCTGCCTTGGGGAAGGCTGACCTAAGACTTCATCTCTCCAGAAACTATGTCCAGCCTATGTATTGAATGAAGAAGGAAGCTGACAGGAAAGCAACTATCACTGTCTCTTAATTAGTTATCACAGAAATCTTGGCCTTATGCTAATTAAATTGTTTTTCCCTCCCTAACCAAAAGCAGTAAAGGAAAATCTCCTAACGCATTTGCCCATCCAGCTATTCTTTTGCAAAGCATAAGCTACATAGCATGCACTGGTGGCTGAAACTGCAGCTAAGTGGTCTCCTGAATTCTTTTCTGCACAGTTGCAGTTTTAGGCTGTCTGTGACAAGTGCATCCTGCGAGGAGCTCTTAAGCTTTCATCTCTCTTTCCCCCTCGGCTCAGCGAGCATTTCAGAGAAGGCCATACCATGCTTTGAACATATCCACCATGTACTAGAGCCACGGAACTGTATGAGTAACACCCATTTGTTGTTGCCTGTGGTTCTTAACCAAAGAAGGATCGTTTGCATTTAGTTTGTCCTGACCTGAATGAGTGTCTAGATTTATGAGCTGGACTTAAGATGTTTTCAGCATATAAGGTGCCATCTGCTTTGGAGCAGCAGGAAAATAAGCAGCCAGCCCAGAACATAGAGAAACAGGGAAGGTGCAAGTGCTGAGCAACATGAGGTGGCAATTTCCTTTCATGAGGGCAGCCCTGGGAGGAAGGGAGACAGAGAAGGGGAAACCCAGGATTCTCCAGTCTTCTGTACTTCTTTGAAGTGATTTGCTTCTAAGTAAGCACAGTACCGGAGGCATCTAAGTAAATCAATTTCATGCACTGCCCTCATTGCTTAGCACTTTACCTTCACTCTGCCTGGGCATAAATGTCCGTCTTTAAGGTAGTAAATCCAAGTGCCATTTTTAGCAAGGGAGAATACAAAACAACAACAATGGCAGTCCATAAAAATAAACAAACTTGCAGCCCAGTCCTAGGAGCACTGGTATTGCCTGCCTTATTAGTGCACAGCATCAAGGTGTAAAAGGAGCGTAAAACCAGCCACACTGAGTGGAAGCCAGCTCTGAGACGTACAGGCACTGAAGAATCCTCCCAGCTGTGCTAGAAATAGCCATGATCACAAGGTACCGCGTTCCTCATCATCAACAAGCACATTTATTTCATTTCTACACAGCCCAATAGCAGAGGCTCTCTGGGTGGTTTACAACAGTTTCAGGGCTCAGAAATAAGGAGAGCGGTCAAGAGGCCACATGTGCCATCTTAAACTTGTGTAGTAATAATTTAGCTAACTATGTGAGTTCAGACTGCCGCTCCACAGGGCTTGGAGGAGTTCCCGTGGAAGGCAGGTGTTGCTCTGACAAGGCTCAAGCTCAGTGAGTGCTAGATGGCCAGGTAGGACTGCCTAAGCTTTGCCTTCCAAGTCCTGATGTGGAGAATGAGAGGAGCAGTTTCCTGATTTGGAGTCATGGGCTGTGGCAGAGCTGAATGGCCTCAGCTCATGCTTTCTCCAGTGGGGACTCCTGCAACAAGGGTAAATAGCCCCCAGAGCTGAGCTGATCTCCTCACCTTCAGGATCTACACCAGCGCTCAGTGCTTCAGAGGCTAGTACCTCTCCTGCTGAGAGGTCCTCCAAAGGAATTCCGGATACTCCTGGTACTGTGAGCCAACCTGATACAGGAACCGGGCTCAAGGGCATCCTTAGAGGCACTGCTGGCTCCAGATTGTGGAGAGCCCTTGGGCAAGTTCCCTTCAGCAAAGCTGCTTTCTTTCCAGCATGGCTGCGAGCTGCTGCACTGCAAGTTCCCTCTGCCTCAGCTTTGCTGCATTCTGCCTGGTCGCCAGGCAGAGAGGCAGTGGACAAATAGGAAGGGGTACCTGCTGCTTCTTCCTCATTGCACCACCATTGTCTGGGCCAGAGGGAGAGGCATGTGGACAAGCAGATTTCATTGGGGATGGGGAGGAGCAAGTCCAGAGGTTCTTGTCAGGAATTTGGAGGCATGGCTAGCAATAGGGTGTGGGGGCTGAAATGACCATCAGAATATCATGTTGCCAGCACTTGCCATGTGATCCTGGTTCCTTCTGTGGGAGGGTGTGAGAATTCCTTCCTTCCTTCCTTCCTTCCTTCCTTCCTTCCTTCCTTCCTTCCTTCCATAGTCCAGTAGGAGAGCTTTCCTAAGCAGTGAGGATGTGAAGTGCTTCATAACTCAAATGCATTTTGCAAAATGCGAAAGACTTTGAGATCTTTCAGGAGGTGCAAATTTCTCTTGTATCAGAAGCAAATCCAGTTTAAAAGCAACAGAGATGAGAATTGCAAGACCACTGGAAGAATGAATAAAATCTGGTCCTAGGTTTCCCTCTGTCTAGTCACAGTGGAGAAGCGAGACAAGCAGTCAGGTGAAGAGAGTTTCAGCTCAACACTTAACAGAGTCCAGTATTCTCAATGTGCAGGCCTCATAGCAGTGCCCCCCCCTCCTTTCCTGGGGCTAATGGGAACAGCTTTACACCTATTACATGGATATTGTGAAATTCTGCACACTTCAGGAGACTTCCTTGGAAAATGAAAAAAGAGCCCTTTTTTGTAGTCTGCCATCAGCTTTGTGTCAACGCTGGAAACCTTCTGCTGTGTTTGCAGTCTGAACGACTGCAGTGCGATTCTGGGAGCTTGAAGACAAGGTTGTTTTTAGTTCTGCTCATTTTATGACTAGCAGTTCAATTACTTACATTCTCGGCTATCAAATGGACACTGTGATATTTATTTTAAGAGAGTGTCAAGAGGCTTGATTCGTGTACATTTGTAAATTAGGTGCAGTGTATTATTTATTACTGTTAGATGGGAGGCTGATGTCTTAATTAAGCTATTAATAGCCAGCATAGCACCCAAGCTCTACCCTGTGGCTTGATGTATGGAAAAGAAACAGCTTGAGAAATAAAACATTTTTTGACACGTTTTGTCCTAATTTAGCAATTCCTTTGGATAGTAGAAACGGTCCTATGGACATAGAGCTTCTTTGTAAATGAGGTTCCTTTGTGTGTGTGGATTTGTTCCGTCCATCCACTTGAATGGGTTCAGGCACGCACGAATTCCAGGAGGTGCATGGAAGAAGACACCAGAGCATTGAACACTTTCTCCACATTTCAGGCTAGAGGACCGAGGCAAGATGAATGTGAGGACTTCTCTAGTGTCCTAGCAGCAACATGCTTTTCCTCTAGCTTAGTCTTCCCCAACCTGGTGCCATCCAGATGTGCTGGACTACAACTTCCATTAGCCCCAACCAGTGTGGCGACTGCCTGGTATAGAGAATTGTCTACTGTAAAGGGCCAGGTTGAGTGGGCCAGGCACATGGCACGTTGCTTCCCCATGCTTCTGGCAGATGTTCCTAATCTCACCTAATGCCGATGGGGCAATTTGTCGTACTGTCAGGGTGATCCACCTGACATCATGTTCATTCTACACATTTTAGCTGCCAGGTGGATAACTCACAATATAGGAAGCATGGCAAAAAGACGTGTGAAACCCCTAAAGCAGGGGGAGGCAAAGGCACTACATGGACTGCATGCAGTACTTGCTGCCCCTTGGTACAGTCTCTCCCTCTCCCCCCACACCCCCTGTATGCTACTAACAAAATGTCACTCTGTAGTGGCTATGAAGTGCTAAAGGGTCAAACAGGAGAGATGGAACACTTTCCGTGCTGCAAAGCAGATGAACACTGGGGTTTTTCTAAGTTAACTCTGTGCCATCTACCAGGCAGGTTAGGGGGATCGTTCCTGGATCTCTCACAGTTGCCCATCTCTTATTTTTATTTATTTATTTATTTATTAAAACATTTCTATGCCGCCCCTTGCCAAGGCCTCGGGGTGGCTTACAACAGTCTTCAAGGCTAACCAGTGTGAAGAGTCGGAGGCTTCTGCAGTGCAGATGCTATGGAGGGGGCCTTCACGTTACCATTGCACATCACTTTCTTTCCTTCTTCCTTCAAGTGTGGCGTTAATGCTGTCAGAGCAGAATTCATGGGTGAATGTTTGCAGGGCTCACATTTTATCAGTCAAGTCAAAGGGGCTCCCTGGATAGTTTGGGGGAAGTGCTTGATTAATCCAGGGAGGTGCTGTCATAGGCTTGAGAAGTCAGTTTGTGGAGGGAGGGGGTGACAGGCACAACCTATTAATGCAATGACCGCAACCTTAAGTTGAAATATAAATATTTTTCACTTAAATTGGCATTTCAGGGTCCTTCACAAGTTCCAGTTCAGTTTAAGAAAAGTCACTTTAATTTGAATATAGAAATGTCAGATGCTGTAATTTAGTAATTTATGAGTGAGAGTGACTGGCACCCTGACCCTGGGAGGCATTGCACAGATATGGCTCATGGGAGTGCTTTCATTCATCCCAGAACTGTCATAAACACCGAACCTTTTCACTTTCACTGGTGGTTTAATCCCCTTCCAGCACAGCAGAGCCATGCATGTAGCTCACTGGTGAAATTGCCAGCAGCCTCTCCCCCTCGCCCCCCCAATGTATCAAAGCATTCGTCTGGCTCTTTGCATAGGTACAAACTTGGGATCTAGCAGATTGATTGATTTATTTGATTTATACCCTGCTGTTTTTCTTACAAAGAACTTTTCTTACATCGTTCGCCTCCTACTGCTCTCCCTACTGCTTATCCCCACCACAACAACCCTGTGAGGTAGGTTGGGCTGAGAGTTTGTGGCTGACCCAGAGTCACCCAGTGAGCTCCATGGCTGAGCAGAGACAAGACCCCAGATGGCCTAAGTCCTAGTCCCACGCTCTTAACCGTTTCACCACCCTAGCTCTTAATGCCTTTTTAGTGGCACTTTGGGAATAGCTACATGGCTCAGTCCCACTGGCCATGCTTAAAATAATCAAATCATAGAATCGTAGAGTTGGAGAGGGCCAGACGGCCATCAGGTCCAAGCCCCGCTCAGTGCAGGGCACCAAGTTACGCCATCACTTTCTCCAGACACATCCTTGGCAGCTGTGCCAGAAGTCCCTGCTTGCTGATACAGTAGCCGCTCAGGATCGAGCTGTGGAACTTGCATTTGAGTCACCCCTTTTCTTCTGTGCGTATGTTTTTAATTCCATTACAGAGCAGCGTGGTAGATGTAGTTATTCTGTGTCGTCAGATGGGTGCTTGTAGCCGTTATAAAGCATTAGACCGGTGATGGTTAGACTGGATGAAGGTTTATTTCATTCCATTGGAAAGTGTCTCACCTTTGGCTTTGGCATTGCCTCGTTTCAGATTCCCTTCCAGAAAGTGATTGCTTTGGACAGAAACCCTCAGGGACATACACACCCTATTAATCATTCGAGAGTGGTGCATGCCCAGCTCTCTGTAAGCCACCAGCACTTTGAACAGGGACGTTCCATGCTGATGGTAAAATAATAACATGCATAGACAATTTCCAAGGGTTTTTCCATCTTTCTGTAGATTGCATTGGTATCGGTATCAGTATTCCTAAATCCCACAGACTTTCAGTGATCTCCATCAGCTGGCAAGTGTGTTTGGTTTAGCAAACTCCCAACCAGCCTTAACTCACTAGAATTCAGGGTTGAGAGAAGAGAACCAGTGGCTGCAGGTTGCTCACCTTTGCTTTATAAGAACTGTTGCAGGGAGGGACCTCTGCCCTGTTTCTTGGGGATCTTATTTTCATTGTCACTGCTCCTTGAAGTCAGACATCTGCTTAACATCACCTAACTGCAGTAAGCAGAACCCACTCCATATTCCTCATGGGAAAAGTGAAGAAAGAATACAGATGCACCAATGAAAGAATACAGAGTGTACCAGAAACTAGCAATCATTCCCAAATAACTCTACAGCAATGCCTGTTGCTCTTTGTTGTTTGTTCATGTGAATGCAGCCTTGGATATGCTATTCACACTTTTATGCCAGGCTAAAAATAAAACCTTCCCTCCAGTGAGGTTCAAAGCCCGGTGCTTTTTTAGCATCATCAGTCGGACATGTTTCAGACTATCACCTGTTGCAAGCTGGCTGTTCTGTAAGCAAGTTATGTAAGTAGGATTACTGGAGGCTTAACTCCTGCTCATGCTGTGTAGCTGGATCAGTTCAGCCGTTCTTAGTGGCAGTGAAAAAAAAGCACATTTATTGTGGCTTGATCAATTTGTGAAAGGCCACTAAGCTTTCTATTTAAAGCAGCTGCCTCATGATTTAACACAGACGTAGAGTATACTCATACCATTATGGAGAGAGTAGCAGTGTTTAGGGCTGAAATAAACAATAACTGCATTTTAAAGCTTTTGACAGTCCTTTAGGGTTGCATTGGGTCTCACTGATTTGTAAGCTGTTGTTTCCTCTCAAATGTATATTTGGGGAAAATCCAATTTGTAGAGACAGTATTCCAACTATAGAGGGTTTCATGGAAACTTCTCCTTTGGATATACAACCCAAAGTTTCAAATAAATTTAAAAAGCTTCCAATGAAAAACTGATCAGGCAAAACTGTTGTAACCTGCAAATGTATCAGAAACCAAGTTTGTTGAATACCTGACACAGTTTAAATCTTAGAATTGATTCTAACCAATCTTGGATAAGTTGCAGGAGTGTTGATCTATGTGTCAGGGAGGCCACAGTAAACTAGAGCATGTGAACAGAATTGCTATGAGCACTCCCTAAATAATTATATTCCCCTCACACCCAGTAGAAGTCTTGCCCAAAGGAGGAAAACGAGAGGGATCAAATTCTGACAAAGGAAATGTAAGTTAGGTAGAAGTTGGATATATACATAAATATAAAATTGTGGAACATGCTTACAAGAACTTACAAACTAATAATATTGTTAAGATATCAGAAGGAGTAAAGTAGGCAAAGAAGCGGTTAGACCATTACAGGATAATAGTATGAAAGGATTGCTTGACAGAGGTTAACAGAGTGATTCTGGTCATTTGTACTCACATGTAACCCTTCAATAAGTGAGCATAGCATGGTAACCATAATGGATTTTTTGCACTGGTCTCCTGACTCTTCCCTGTGGAAGATATAACTGACACATTTTTAGATAGCAGAGGATGGTTGTAAAAGGCTAAGTAAATTCTAGCACAAAGTGGTATATTTAATATTTATTTATTTATTTATTAAAACATTTTTATGCCGCCCCATTCGCCAAAGCCTCGGGGCGGCTTACAACAATACAAGTCATTAGGTCTAGATACACG
The DNA here is from genome assembly GCF_004798865.1 of Varanus komodoensis. NCBI lineage: Eukaryota > Metazoa > Chordata > Lepidosauria > Squamata > Varanidae > Varanus > Varanus komodoensis. The sequence continues at coordinate 11,380,879 of NW_025336480.1, forward strand.
TAAAAGTTCTCAAGAAACACAGGTGGCTTGAGACCACAATACTTAATGGAATACCTCCTCCAACCACCATCTGTCTGGACACTGCACTCAACATCTTGAATCCTTCTTTGGAATGTCACCTCCAAGGGAGGCTCAGTTGGTGGCAAAAAAGAGGAGGATCTTCCTTGTGGTAACACACAAATTATGGAATGATCTTCCCACCAGGGTCCCTCCAGCACCAAATTTACTAAGTTTTTAGTGCAAGGTTAAGACTGAGCTTTTTGCCAAGGCATTTGTCCACTTCTTAGCTGCACAAGTTGTTAAAATCTGGTTTTAAATCATAGTTTTTTTACTGCTGACTTTATTTGATGTTGTATTTTACTGTATTTTATTCAACTAGTGCACATAGCATGGACAGCTAAAACTATTGGGTGCTATAGACATAAAATAATTAATCAGTGTGAAAATGCTGATTTTCTTGGAAAATGTGCTTGTTCCCAATAAAACTAATGTGCTAGCTGACACATTAGAAGGTAACCCAATTTCTTTTTGAAAGAAAGAAAAAAAATTAAATCTGTCTTTTCCACTGTGGTTGGAAACATTATTAAAGTTAGAACTATTAAACATGGAAGAACAAGCCTTGCTCAGGATAATCATCAGTTGTTCGCTATGGGAAGGTCCTGCCTCAATCAGCCCCTTTTAACATTAACAATAAAATTTCATTATAGCACTGTGAACATAGCATATTAGACAAGTTTTGGTGCTTTCAGTGGCATCAGTGATTAACATACTTTTACCCAGTTGTTTAAATAAGAAAATGAAGAAAATAGTCACAATGTTATAATTATGCTCAGTCTTATTCTAGTACATTATAGTCTTTGGTCTGTGTTCCATAAAGCTAAACCGATCATAGTCCCTGCCTGTTTCCCTGAGGAAGTCTGTTTTTCCACTGGGTGACCTCTCAGGTGTTAAATAATCACTCTTTTGAACCTGGTGCTATATTTGCTTTTCAATGTGTGACATAAATAATGTGAGCAACAACTAGGTAAATCACCAAAACATTCATTCTTTTACATTTACTTCCTGCATTAGTTCCTCAGAACAACCTACAGTTCTTTTCTAAATTTCATGACTGAGGGCCACCTAAATTATCCCTCATCTGGTATTTGGCACCATTGCCAATAATCTATGTCATTCCTAGCACATTCCCAACAGCAAGCTGTAATGGCTTTGATCCAAAAGTGTCTTGTGCGAGCAGAAAAGCACTTTCCTTCACACAAGGTAGCCCCTCCCAATGCACCAGTTCTTCTGTACACTGCAGCCACCCCATGTCCCACTTTTTGCTATCCCAGAGGATTTCTCAACCCTCAGGAACGGCATTTTTTGCTGGGACAGTAGAGCAGGGAGCTGGAGGTAATGAGCCAGTATCTCTTTCCCCCACTGCACCAGTTTCTGACCTTTCCCCTTCCCAGAAAATTACCCCAAGAGGCTTCTTGCTACAATTGTCATTGCATTAAAGGTAGCAAGAGACACCCATCAGGTTAAGATCCTTTCATTTGGAGAGCTGCTTGCTCATACCAGGAGTCCCTTCTTCCTTCCCACCCAAACAGACTTGGCTCCATCCTCAGGGAATGTCAGATGTTAATTAGTTGGTCTGCTCCTTTGATCTGGCATTGAACCACTAGGCTGATCAAGTGAGACCCCTCTCCTGCCAACTCCATGTTCCACAGTGTCTTCCCTCAAAGCGGAGATTATCTGGTTCTCCCTTGGCTTATTTTGCAGCTTGTTGATCCTGACAATTCAGCTAAGCATTCCGACTGCTCCTCTTCTTCCAGTCCAGATTGAGAGTCTGAAGTTAACCACTTTGGAATGCTGTATTTTGCAAGAAGCAGGCCCAATCCTGACATTCTGGTCAAGGGGAGGAGCCAAGAAATCACTCTAGTTTGAGTAGAGTTTCACTACCCTTCCCTGGTTTTAGTCTATTAACTTTAAAGATAAAAGCTTAGAGAAAGTCATGTGGACCTGCCCGGAGAGCCATGTGGCTGATAGGGCAGGTTAGAAATCCAATAAATAAAGATTGGGTAAACCTTTGGTAAACATTTTTAAAATGTGCATAAATATTAATTGACTGATAGTTTGTTGCTTGTAACATACTTTATTATAACCAACATATATTTCAAAATAACTTGCTTTATATCCATTGTGCAAATCCTAGTAGTTATACATATAATCATATTTCCACCTTTAAAAATCAAATACCTATGTTTAAAGCATCTTACACATCTGCTATATAAATAATATTTAGACTTTCAATTTATTGTGCAGAAAAAAGTAACTGTGGGTGTGTTCCAGTGAGACCACGCATAATTTTCCAAACTCAGAAGATTACAGAATCCTATGTAGGATAGGAGGACCGTTGAGGCAAAGATGTCCCCATGTTCCTTCTGCTCAGCAATTCAGCCAGATGGCTGATTTTGGTTATCCAGCTGCGGGACACTTGAAGGAAGGGGAAGGAGGCTGAAGTCGCACTAGGGTACATCATATTCTGGCAGACTTGGTCTCCTTCCCTCCTCACCCCTTAGAATGCCCTCTTCAATCCTTCTCTGCAGTTGCAGTGATTACAGTGTAGATGCAGCTAGCACCTTTCTTTCCATGCCAGCTGTGAGGTGAGGGAAGATGATCTGAACACAGGGTCCCGACCCCAAGGTTGATGCTCTTTTCCAAACTCTTTGCCCTGAAACTCCAAAGTATTGCCATCTCACTTAAGTTGCTGTCTAGTGGCCATAGGATTTCTCTGCCCAGTGTTGGTTTTAATTATTGAGAGAGTAAGGTTTTGGTCCCATGGACCATAGGATATGGTGGCCTTCCCCTCCTGTGGCCACAGAAACAGCTATGACTGAGGTGGGGAATCCACAGAAAGCACTGGGATGGTTTCTCTGGCAAGGACATAACAGCATCCTCAGAAGAAGTCGGGAAGGGTGAAAAAAGGACATTCTGGTAGCAGGACAGGGGATGGGGATATGTGAGTCCATGAGCTCCATGAGGTTCTTTGTCTCCTATCCGCTGCCCATAGGTGAGTGAGGAAACCCATCCTGCTCTACATAGCAAACAGAGGATCAGGAGGTTGTGACAGTCTTGTCTGCTCTGCTTGGCTCTGACAGACGGATAAAATGAAGCAGGTAGATGAAGGACCCTCAGGACTCTTTCCCTCCTAAGGTATCTTTGAGCATACACATTCATAATATAAAATCAATACAAGTTTAGGACCATAAGACATTATAACAGTTGAATAAATACAACAATGATCAACAATAAATACAACAATAAATACAACAAATAACAGTTGAATAAATAACAATGATCAACAGCCATAATAATCACCACCTGCATGCAGCTCAGTGAGACCCATCAGATCAAAGAGGTATAACTACAGTAGCACCATCTATACAGCGACCCAAGAAGATCCTCATCCAAGAGCCAGTGGTTGTAAGCAAATGTTAGCGCTCATATGAACACCTGTAGGGCATCATGCACAGAGTTCCACAGCTACAACCAGAAAGGGCTCATCCACCAGTCATAGGGCTGGGACACATTCCATGTGAGGAAGGTTAATGTGTGAGACCTTTTAGTGAGGGAAAAGTCTGTTAATGAAGAACATGATAGAGATGCAGGTAATTATTAATGTGGAGAAAATGGATAAAGATTTGTCTGTCTTTCTTCCATAGTAGTAGAACTCAGGATCTCCCAATGACATTGATTGTCTCTTTTCTCTTTGCAGCTGGTAGGTTCAGAAGAACAAAAGGAAATACAGTCTAACACATTGCAGAATTATTTCGTAATTAGATTTTTAGTCTGCCCAATAGGTAGACCAACATTAATGTACAGAAGTTACTACACATGTTGTAGTGTTAGTCACTATTATTATTTATGTCTATACCATCCGGCAGTGAAAGCTCTGCAAAAAAAAAAAAAAAAGAGAGAGAGAGAAATTACTCTTTGGTAGGTTTGGTTTTAGTCAGCCATGAATTGCTCAGGCAGGCCTTCCAAATTCATGGGTGTTCTATCTCTGAAGCTTAGCTGTAGTCAACATAAGGGCGTTAGGCTTCTTGTCCTACTTGGGAGCTTTCCACAAACATCTGGTGGGCCACTGTTATAACAGTGTGATGAACTAGATGAATCCAGCAGGGCATCATTTCTCCTCGAAAATGCTGAGCAACATCATCCTGCCCTTTCTGTGTGTGTGCATAATTTGGTCTCTTGAAAATGTAGGCGTGAAGTGAACCGAACAATCACGAGCATCCCAGGCTCAGATTATTTCCTGAAGGACGTAGAGGATGTTGCTCTTTCTTTGCTTGTTTTTGTCAGTATCAGTGTATATTGGCATTTGTGTCACAATGTGATATTTCAAGGGGGAAATGTGATCTTTGCAAATACCATGGCAAGCTTCAGCGCCTGAGTGTGCCAAGAGCTGTCAGAGCTGGCATCACACCCTGCTTTTCAGACTGAGCTCTTCCTGTGATGGTATATCATTATGTGTGACACTGTTGTGTGCGTGGCAAGTGTCATGCATAATGGTGCAGCACTCTGGGAGAACGGTAGGAGAACTGACAGCAAATGCCTGTTCAGTTCCCACCCAGAAACTGTGCGGGCAGACAAGCCCCTTCTCATTCCCTTATCCTTGTTTCTCCGTGTCCAAGGCCAGTCTTTATGAGTGATGTGTGACACCTTCCCTTGCAAAACATTCCACACACCAGCATCTCCAGTGTGTATAAGACATAAATCCTGCACAGAGTGCTATTGAAAAGCATTGCCATCTGGGGTGCTATCCATGTTGTCTGCATAAATGCCTGCAGTTCCAGGATCAGGCAGTTAGTACGTAGGGTAGGAATTCCCAAGCTTTGTGCTGGAGCATATTAAAGAGCCGCTAGCATGCAGTGGAAAATGAATTAATGATCAATCAAAGGCTTCTGTGCGCCGAAATTGCCTGCCCCTGGCATCTCTGAATGAGAGGCTGTTCAGCCTGGCAACCTTAACCACAGAGGAACCAATCCACTGCATTTCTGAATGATTTACTGGTTTAGCCTTGCCTCCCAACCACCCAGAGAGGAGGCTGTCTGTTGCGTCTCTGAATGGTTTGCTGCTTCAGCCTGGCCTACTAGTAAGCTACAAAGGAGTCTGCTGCTACATCTCTGAAAGAGTTGCTGCTTTGACTTGGCCATTTTCTAGTCAGCCACACAGGAACTTGCCTGTTGCATCTCTGAACGATTCACTGCTTTAACCTTGCCATTTTCTAGTCAGCTTGTTGCATCTATGAATGATTACCTGCTTTTGACTTTGCATAATAATATTATTCCATTGTTCCATGATGTAGAGGCAGAGCAGGATCAGCAGTCCTTCAGAAAAAGTGCAGCCACACCTCAGTTCCTGCTGTGTTAACTCTGTGTGTGTGTGGGGGGGGGGCATGTCTTCAGTTGTAATTGAAACACAAAAAATAAAAAGCATACCTGAGTTGTAACAGGTTTGTTACACTGTTAGCAACCCAGGTACCAATTCTGGTATTATTACAGATCACCACTGAAGGTGTTCTAGCTGCTCTCAGAATAGGGTGAGCTTTCAGAATAGGGTGAGAATCAGAACACAGCTTTCAGAATAGGGTGAGAATCAGGAAAAACAGCATTTCATTGACTTTATTATTTCCTGATCATTATTTCCCAACTCTCATAAACTTCCCAGAGAGTTTTGGCTATTGGACAGTGTATAAAAGAAATAAATAGATGCCTTCATGTTGCCTCCCAGCCTTCAGTGTCTGACTGACTGCTTGGCTTGCAGTAGTTGGACCGAGTGTATGAGGTTGGTGTTCATATGCCAAAGAGAATGTATGCAGAGCTCCACTGTCTTTTGCCCTTCCTGTCTGTTTTGTCTCCTCCCTGGTTTAGCAACTCTGTGCCTTTTAATTTAACTGGCTGGGATAGTACTGGCCTGGGTACAGTCCAGGCAAAATCAAAACCAAGTGTGCTCAGATCCCGTTGAGATCAGTGAGACTTGAATTTTAATTGGAATAAGACCTGATTATTGAAATAGGACTTCAAGCAACCCTGAACTACCATGCCCCATAATGCCTGGAACTTTGCCTTCTAAAATCTTATTGAATTCTAGCACATCTAGATCAAATGATTCAAGTCTAGTATTAGAGGAAAAAAGGGGGAACTGCCCCCCCCCAAAAAAAACCCACCAGTTTTTTCTTGAGTCCCTCAGGAGAGAGTTTTTGTTCAGGACTCCAAAACCAGCCTGGAAAAGGAACCCTGTAAAATAGTTCGTGGCTTGCTGTGGAAGGTTTCAAGAGGAAGACAAGGAAAGGCATCTTCTTCTCCACCCTAGTGAAAATTTACGCCCACAATTCTTGGCCTTACATTTTATGCCTTCTTGCTTTTTGGCAGACGCCAGGAGGGATCAGAACAGGGAGCTTTTTAACACTGTTCTACAATATCACAACCTTCATTCTCCATTTCCCCACTCACACCATACACAGGGAAGAAGAAGCAGGAGTGAAGGTACCAGTATACGTAGGAACTCCTGCGTGCACCAGCCGGGTGTGCAGCAAGAGGAGCAGGGCACAGCGGAACCTCCTCCTTATATGTCATCACCTTGTAATAAGGAATAACAAGGGGATTTTTCTCCCAGCCTCCTCTCCAAGCCTTGTGTAGCTTCCAGGCAAGGATGCAAGGCTTGTAGAGGGGACAGGGCCCACCGGCAGAACCCAGAACTCTGTGGGTTAGATGTGGAATCTCTTTGGACCTAATCTTGGCATGGGCTAGAGGTTCCTCTTCCCTGCTATAAGCAGTCAGGATTCTAAGACAAAACAATCGCTTCTCCCATTTTCCTGGTATGTTAAAAAAAAAATCTCACATCTCAACACTCTGTAGATCATGGAAGGCACCAAACATAGGCCATTTTATTTTTTGTTTTATTTTTAATTTTTCCTGCCTTTATACAAACATCACCATCCTATTTTGGATGGGCCCATTTTGCACCAAACTGATAGGCACAGGACTTTCCACATTTGGGAATAGGCTGGATGTTTGCAGTCCGGAGTATTTGTGTTTGATATTCTAGGCAGCCAGGACTCTTTTGGGATATTCCAGTTCATCTCCACCCCTATACCCAATATTCTATTTCCTCATGCGCTTAAAGGACAGTCTCTGCCCCCTGAGCAAGCTCAGTCCTCTCCCCTTTTGGGGTGGGGAGAGTTGCCCACTTAGGGGATTTTCCCCTATAGGCCTTTTCTGCTTCTATAAACATTGGGCTCCCCCCAGTAATAGCGCCCCTTGTGTTTCTCAGCACGTCCATTTTATTTATGAATGAATGAATGAATGAATGAATGAATGAATGAATGAAATTTGTTTGCCATCCAATTACCAGTGTCTCTGGACGGCCAACAACATTAAGAAATGAATGACCCACTCTGGCTGCAAATACAATATTAAAATTCAGTAAGAAAACATATTAAAATATTGATTAAATAAAAAGGTCTTAACCTGGCGCCGAAAAACATATAATGATGGCGCCAGGTGGACCTCTCTGGGGAGCGCATTCCACAGTCGGGGGGCCACTGCAGAGAAGGCCCTCCTCCGGGTACGCTGTCTCCTAACTTTTCTCACGGATGGTTCCCGGAGGAGGGCTTCTGTTGCCGATCTCCGGGGGCAGGAGTCGCAAATAGGGGAAAAGTGTAAGCTGCTGCCCCTGCCGCCTCTGCCATGTGAGAATGATGATGGCAGCAGAAGCATGGATTCTGTGCCAGAAGGCCAGCTCTGAATACCTGGGTGCCCTTCAAGATTATAAGCTAACCAGGGATCCTCTTGAGCACCCACCTGTGTAAGTACGAAATTACATAGGATAAATCATTTCCAGCAAGAAAAGTGGAATCCCTAGGCTTCCCCACCTCCTGCAAAAGGTAAAAGGGCATAGCAAATACTTTGTCCTTAACAAGCACATTTGACAGCTTTTATCTTTCATAGGCTGGAAGAGCAGAGTTCCCAGGGCTTACTGTCTGCTTTGGCAAGCCCTGAGAGTAAATGACTTTCATAGCAGCCATAGCTTGGCCTCCACTGAGGCTGAAGCAGCCTTTATTCATCTATCATTCGTATCATATACACAAATCCAGAATGGTTATTTTTTTTCTTCTCCTGAAGTGGTGGATCGTACATGTGATTACTGTGAGTGATACCCTCGGTAAGCTCAAGGGGGAAAGAAAGCCTCCAGTGTCATAGGAAAACATTATGAGAAGATTGATGCAGGCAGATTTAGCCGTAGGTAGGGTTATTTGTTTGACTTTAGAATCAAAACATGTGGGAGGTTGTTGCCGGCAGGCTTAAAGTAATGCTGGCAAGGCAAAGAGGAAATAAAAGAATTGCATCTAGTGGGGATGGGTAGGTGGGGGCAATCAGTTTAATTCTTTCTGGTGTGAGGAGAAAGTATTTAATTTTCAAAGAATCTGTGGACCCAGGTATAAAACTGTCTTGCATAGGTTGCACTCAATGGCTCTTGTGTGGATCATGAAAGAAAGTGTAGATGAAGGGCAAGATCTGACCGTGCCTCAGATGAGGCAGTGCATGTCCCCAGGAGACATTGGTGTTGCGGGGAAGCGGGGGTGACCGGATCCTGAAGCTACTGCTGGAAGAAATAACAAGATTGTGCTTAGAGTTTCTCAGTTCACATCTCTGGTGGCATGGGCCTTTCCAGGGCCAGAAACAAAACTCTAAGATAAAAGGAGCAAACAAAAAGGGCCTAATCCAGTTCTGACCACCAAACTTTAAGTAGGATTTAGATAAATTGGAACAAGTTGAGAAGGGCAGCAGTGATGAACAGGGGACCAGAATCCAAGTCCTATGAAGAATACTACATGAATTGATACATTTAGCCTTGTGAAGAGAAAACTGAGGGAGGAAATGTTAGCACTTTCAAGTATCTAAGCAGTTTGTCACACAGAAGAGTTCTGCAACTTGTTCTCTGTCATCCAAGACTGTGGGACACAAAATAAAAAAGCTTAAGTTACAAGAAGGCAGATTTGGTTGAAGTTCAGGAAAAACTTCCTAAGGGTCAGACCAACAGTAGATGGAGATGGTAGACATTAAATTGATGGGAATATTGAAGCAGAGAATGGACATTCATCCGGCAGGGATGCTTTAAACTGGATTTTTGGACTGAGCAAGGGATTGGACCCGGTGGCCTAAATGATCCCTTGCAGCACAATGCTTATACAATAAAAATATTGTTATTGTAGCTTATTCTTGATTTTCAACCAATGGATTATTTTTGGTTTTTTGTCTTTTTATTAATTGGTGGCAAGAACCATAACAATTGCTGAAGTTGTATAATGAAAAAAGGGTATATTTTTGTGTAAAGTGTGATGTGGTAGAAATTGGGGACTGAGGAGGTCTAGGTTCTGGTCCCTGCTTGGCCATGTAACTTGCTGGGTGACTTTGGCCAGTCACAGACACTCAACCTAGCAGTGTTGAGTTGTGAGTATAAAATGGAAAGGAGGAAGAGAATTATGTAAGCTGCCCTGGGTTCTTTGCAGGAAAAATGGTGGACAGAGAGTCTACAGCTTTGTCTTTAAAAGGCCTGCAGGCCACATAAATTGCCCCCCTACTTTTTTGAAGCCCCCTTAGAACTTTTAGGTTTGTCACCTAAGTGCTTCTTCTGGACTGCTCTTAACCCATGTAAAGCTTTGAAGATCAGCACCACCCCTTTGAATTGGTTTGGAAACTGACTGGTCAACTATGCAATTGACAAAACAGGGGTGCTGAATGTGACACAACCATTAAAGGGGCACAGTTAGGCTTTCCAGCCTCTGAAACCAGTTGGGCCATCTCTGATTCTTAGCACTGCTTTGAGATAATTTTGCAATTGCCTCAGGAGAGATGCTGTAATTATGTCTTGTAACAATAACTAATTCCCTGAAGGTTCAAGGTTGAAACAGTGTTTGGGAGGTGTCCTTTCTTAATGCAGTCTGTTTCTTGTTACTCTGCAGTGCCATGGTTCAGTGCCTTGCAGAGGCATTCACACACACCCCTTTGAATTTTCCACATTTTGTTGTGTTACAACCTGGAATTGAAATAGATTTAATTGGCACTGTTACTACTTGATGTAGGCAAGATACTTGACACCATGAAAGTGCAAAATGTTTTTATTGTGACAGAAAATAAGTAAACAAAGACAAAGTGTCACTTTTCGATTGCATAAGTATTCATTTATTTGAGTCAATACTTGGCAGAATGACCTTTGGCAGCAATTACAGTTGCAAGTCTTCTCTGGAGAAGTCTCCATTAGCTTTGTGCATCTAGATCCTGCAGTGTTTGCCCATTCTTCTTGGCAAAGCTGTTCTAGCTCTGTCAAGTTGGATGGGATCTGTTGGTGAACAGCAACTTTCAAGTCTTGCCAAAGATTCTTAATTGGATTGAGGTCCGGGCTTTGACAGGCTGTTCTAAGACATTCAGGTTCTTGTGACTAATCCATTCCAGTATTATTTTGGCTGTGTGTTAAGGTCACTGTCCTGCTGGAAGGTGAATCTCCAGCCTAGTCCCAGATTCCCTGCAGACTGGTGCTCTTGGCGCAGTGTTGGCTTTGTGGTACACATAACATCTTGCTGCAAAAACAAAAAGTTCAGTTCTGGTCCCATCAAAGCAAAGATTCTTTTCCACGTGTTTGTTGTCTCTCTCACATGCCTTTTTGCAAACTTGAAGAAGGCGTCGATACGGGGTTTTTTCAGCAACAGCTTTCTTCTCACACTGTTCCATAAAGCCCAGCTATTTGGAGTGTCTAGGTGATGTTGCCCCATGGACAGTTTCTCCTATCTCAGCTGCAGATCTCTCCAGCCCATTCAGAGTTACCACTGGCCCCTTGGTTGCTTCTCTGACTAATGGCCTCCTCACCCAGTGGATGGCCTTCCCTAGGCAGAGTTGTGGTTGGGTTGTATGCCTTCCATTTTTTCCATAATGGATTGAATGGTGTTACAGGGAATGGTCAAAGTTAGGGATACTTTTTTTAAATAACCCAATCCTGATTGATGCTTCTGACAACTTTAATCCAGAGTTGTTTCAATAGCTGCTTGGTCTTCATGGTGCTGTTTGTTTAGATGGACTCCCCAAGAAATTCTGGGGCCATCCAGAAACAGGTGCATGTAATCTGAGATGACCTGACACTGGAATTGCTCACAGGTGGACTCCATTCAACTACTAAAAAAGACTTCTGGAGACAGTGAGTTGCACCAACACTTATTCAGACAAGTTGTAACTAAGAGGTGCCAGTCTGTTTTTGCTTACTCGACTTCTGTGCCACAATAAAAACAGTTTGCACATTCACTGTATTGAGTATCTTGTGTGCATCAAATACCTGAAGTGGTGACAATGCTAATTGAATCCATTTCAGTTCCAGGTAGTAACACAACAACATGTGGAAAAATCAAAAGGGTGCATGCATGCTTGTGTGAATACTTCTGCAAGAGTGGGGTGAACTCTTCTGAGACTGTTTGCCATGTGACTCACTTAAATGGTGAGGTTTTTCAGCAAGGTCAGAAGTGTAGTACTCAGAGTTGTACTTCAGTGCTGAATTTTAACCTTCCTTGTCATTCAGAAAGCTGCTTCTCTTGACACTGCTGATTATTACACTGGTATGTAGTCTTTAGTACGTATACACTTTATTATCTTCATGTTAGGTCTTCTAAAAAGCACATCCTGATTGTCAGAAAGGTCACTGATGGTAGTTCCCAACAAACCATTAATTTCATGCAGTTTTCTCAACATCTCAAAGATACTCACTCCTTTTTAAAAGAGAGAAATAGAGGTCAGCACTGCTTTTAAGGTGATACTAATTTGGCTTGGTAGGTACCCAAAATGATTTGCTCTTTCTGGCATACAAGTACTGTAGAATGGGAGAGATGGAAAGTTATACATTTGGAACTTTTTTCATGGGATAGACGTGTACAAGGCTTTGAGGTTCTCTGAACTTGTCCTGAGCAAGGAATTATAAAAAATTGTAAACATTTGCACATCTAAACCACCTTAACTGGAACTCAGGAACTTGTCCTGTTTATTTAATTATCTTTATTATGCCTGTATTTTCAAACTGTTCAATAACTGAAGTTCTCTGGTTGGGTGTGCAATGCATTAAAAACAAGTTATTTACTTGTCTGGACATTAAGATTGATTGGGATTCCCTCTTGAGGGTGCCTCATTTGCCTGGAGTTCAATATGTATCAATTTGCTCATGATACAGGTACCTTTACTGTGAAACTGCCTCCCTCCTCATGTATGGATAATGCCAAGTCTTACAAGCTTTTGGTGTTGCTGAAAGACCTGCTTTTGATGCAATGTTTTCCCCTTGTCATTGGATGCATCGTATCTGTTTATTTATACATTTCTCTTCTTCCCTGTTACTTGTTTGTTAATTTTGTATTTTTCTGTGTTGTCTTGCTTGTACTTCACTTGGTGATTCTTTGATAATGAAAAGCAGGAGAGAAATTTAATAAAATCAATTAACGGAGTGTTCCTGTGGTCCCTGGGCTTTATCTGTGGTGTCACGGGATTTTTGGATTCCCAGATTTTAGGGTGCAGTCAGTACTCTGACCTCAGAGCTGGAAACCTGTGCCCTTTGCTTTCTGAAGTCAGGAAGGTGACCCCAGAGAGAACAGGAAAGGTGAACAATGTGCAGGGGGACATATTGGACTGGCCAGGATCAAGAGACACCCTAGTTACACCATCAATCTAGTGCAGTGGTGGCTGGCGCACAGAGCCCTTTCTGTCGGCACGCAAGCCAAGTCGCCCCAGCATCGCCCCAGCAGCCAAGCATCGGATAACAGGTTTTATTGCAGTGTCGGCACTTCGTGATAAATAAGTGGGGTTTGGGTTGCAGTTTGGGCACTCGGTCTCTAGAAGGTTCACCATCACTGGTCTAGTGGAATCACAGGGCAGGAGAACAGGGATGTCCATAAGACCCTGGGCTTAGGGGCTTATAGAGATCCTGATTGGATTGCATCCTGAAATAAATCCTCAGGGATGCAGCCTGGAACATGTTCGGAATTCCTTCTAAATGAACTCTTAACAGCTTTCAAAACTATGAGTTTCACATTTTTTGGGAGAAACTTATGACGGTTAAACTAATTTGTTCACTGTATAGATATAATAGTAAAATGCCCCATTTTGAAATGACCACATGCACACTGACATTCTTTAACTTTACTTTTTGTTTGCTGCCCCAAATGCTAATGCTTAGTTTTAAATACAAGTGTTCATGATTCTCATAACAAACTGCTTTGTACCAGCACCCCTCTTGAAGTCAATACTTTTCTTGCCTAGGATAATTCCTGTGTTAGAGGATTCTTCACCGCACACCTCACCAAGCAACCTGTCCAGCTCTGACAGTTTAGATGTCAACAGGGCGTACTCTCAAAGAGTAAGTCGCTATGATCTGGATGAAATCGATGCTTGCTGGTTGGAAATCTTCAACATGGAGCTCAAGGAAATGGGTACGTATTTGTGGATCTGTTATTTGTCACCTGTGTTACATGCACGGAGGAGATTTGCCCCTTTTCAGTTCAGTTTTCAAAGCTGAAATTTCAAAGCAAACATGCTTTCTTCTGTTGTATGGTATCTCCTGGCTCAAGGATAAATATTGCATTGGGATTATTGTGGTTCTGTTCCACTACTCCTCTTGCATTTCCAGAAATTTCCTGGAAATGATACATGCAGAAAAAAAAGAATGGAGAAAATAGCCATTTCAAGATGAAACATGTAGCTAACATCTAGAACTACTGAGCGATCTTGATATACTTGTTACTAATGTAGAAACTGATATGTCTTTGTTTTCCAAGGGATAGGGGAAAGATGGAATAGGTTGAATAATAAGAAGCAGATCCAATCTTATTTGAGGTAACTTACTTGTCTAGGAGAACAAGTTTCTACGTTTCTTAAATATTGATTTGTTGAATAGTAGGCAGCTGTATGCTTCACTGCTCATTCTGGAATACTTATTCTCTGCACAGAAAGTAGAAGGTTCCCTTTTGGCCCAACTATCAAAAATAACTCAAATCCTTAAAATCTTTCCTGGACGTTTTCTGTACACTGCCCCAGTGGTAGATCGTCTGATAATACCATTTTACAGTGATTCAGTCCCACATTTCTCCATGAAGACAAGACACTTCTGATCAGATGTGCTTGGATTAATCATGTTAGCCCTGTCCAGAGGATTCTCATTCCCAAAAAAATACTGACATAGTGGGGCTGTACATGTAGTCCTGCTTCCAAGGTTGCACATGGCATTAGGAAAGGAGCAGAACATGCAGCATCCAAGCCCCTGTTGCTGCTTGACATGGGTAACTGAGTGAAATTAATAATAGGACTTTTCTTGTTTCCAGAATTTTGGTGGAAAGCAAGGGCAGGAGAGCTTGGTGAGAAACAACACAAACAGTGCAACCCCATGTGATCAGAGCTCCCTATGAAAACAAAGCAATATGGCTTCCAATCACAGGCTAACTGTTTATTTAAGTAGCTACCAAAATACTTTGGTAACATCAAATCGGCTTTGGGAATCCCTTTTGCTTTTGCATTCAGAATCTTTTTGTTCTGCAGAAGGGTCAGATTTGTGAGCGTGCCTCTGCAGAGTCCTGTCTGAGCCCTGCACAATCTTTAGTGTATTTAGTCATGCATCTGTGAATTGGAACGGTGCTGTAGCATCCAGTTTTTACAAGGTTGACTCAGCCATTTACCAAACATGTCAAAGAAAATACGTTGCAAAGCGGGGAACTTGCCACATACATCCTTCACAGAGTGTTTTTCTTCTTCTTCCAGGACTCAGCCTTATTTATTCAGTGTCTTGAAACCACAGTACCAATGTACAGCCCCCCACTTCCCCCAATAATCATACTCCTAGGAAATGCTAGGTTGACGTAGAAGCCACAATACAAACACACACCAATGTATAGGTGTGATAAACCCTCTAACACATTTGCCCTGCATTTCCACTTCCATGTTGAGGCTGTGCTGCTTTCGAAGAAAGCAGGAATTACTTCAAAACAAACTAAATAAGATTGCAAAGCACGGTCTGGGAAAGTAGGGAGTTTCTGCTTAGCACTGTCCAGAGCCTCATGGGAGCACTTTCCCTTGCATTATTAGTTCCCGGGTTCCATGCTGGAGGAGAGGGAAGGACAGAGGGCAATTGAGGGCAGAGTTTTCTTGAAGGTGCTCTGAAAAATCAGCAAAACAAAGGAGTCAAGCAAAACCTTATCATGGGATTCCCCAGCCTGTTGCCTTCCAAATGCATTGGGAAAGTCTGCCTTATTGGTCTATCTTCCATTGCTAAGAAAGTATGTTAGCCTTTGACTAATGCATACTTCTTTTATTAGTGTATCAGTTCATTTCTGGAGGATGGTGCTTTGGTTGTTTCCTGTTTTTCGACTTGTATATTCATTAAACAGGCTTGTTTTTGTCATAATCTATACTGCACACAAACTTGCTGCTGCCTAGGAAAAAGGGAGACATCGCTGCTAGAACTTGGGGTTCATTCCTCTGGCTGCAGCACATGACCCTACCATTCACAGTGTTTTTTCCAGGCTAATTGATAGGCTTCTAGAAATGGGACTTTTAACTATTCTGATTGCATATATCTTCCAGGAGAAAGCACATTCTTTCTCTGAATGCTTTCAAAACAGAATAGATATCTTTCCAGGATAAATAAAGTATATAATTAATTCTTCACTCTCAAAACAGGACAAAAGTCCCGTTCCTTTGTTGCTGTCACATGCCTGTGATCAGCTCCCCTACTCAGTAGAAATACTCAGTGTAAAGAGCTGCCAGCTGATAATATGATGAACATTTAACTGTGTCTGAAGGTTTTATTGGTTGTTGCTGCTGCTGTGTGTGAGAATAAAAGAAGTTGGTCTAAAGTAATTTGGATCAAACACTGAACCACATTCACATGTAGGCAGCACGAGGCCTTTTCCCATTTAAGCAGAAGCTGGGCCACAAATCTTCATTTATGTTTTTATTAAGATTTCACGCCGTATATTTTCATCTTCATTTAATCCAAAGCTATTGTATGATTGGGCCTACGGAGACTTCAAAGGCTTGAGGAGAAAAGTCCCTTCTCTACTAGGCAGCCCTCTCCCCCCGCCCCATTCTCCAGCCTCACACAGTCTCTTTTTCTCTCTGTCACAAAAATATCTTCAGAGAGATTGCTAAAATCCAGTGAATCCCCAACTCATTCTTTTTCAAGGCCTTTAGTATTTCCAGATTCCTTTGGCTACATGAGTTACACTACACGCCTGCATGTCAGATCAGGACCAAAGTCCCAGAGTTGGTACTGTGGGACTCTGGTTTTGTCCCTGGGAACCAGCCCTGCTAGCTGAGGATCTTTTGCCCCATGGGGCAGAGCAGCAGTGGGGCACTGTGGACCCATCCTAATCTGTATGAGAAGCCCGGCAATGTCTTGTGTCAGCAAGAAGCCACAGTAGGAAGAATTCTTCTTTGTTTTATGAACAAGCAGGACAGTTGGCCAGCTCTGCCCTGCCTGCCAGGGTTGTCCACTAGAGCTGGGATGAACCCTTTTGGCATCCATCCCTCTAGCATCTGCAGACTTCCTCTCTTGCTTGGCCCAGTCCTGCAAAATAAGCGAAGAGGAAGTCCACAAACACTCACTGGCCTCTGGTTGCACCACTGGCAACCTTCCCTGTTAGGTGCATCCACTGCAGGACACGGAAGAGGGACGTTGTGAGCAGTTCTGCCAGGCGCTGTTTGTGGCAACATACCTTCTTACTCATCCGGCGCAGCCTGCAGCATGAGTGCCCCATGAAATGTGTTGAACCACCAGAAACTCAGATGCAGGACTACTGCAATGCAACTGGAGTCTGGAGAGCTGAGCCCAGGGACTCCAGTGGATTCCCACCCGCAGACAGATGGCTTGTATGTCCTGTTGTCCACCCCATGCAAGGGCATGCGTAGCCTCACTGCCTGACTCAAGGACGATGCTGTGGCAGCTGCTATGGAGGAAGCCTCTGTTTGTTCTGCAAAAGCGAAAACAGGAGACAGCACTGTAGCCCATTCACACATTTCCTCCCCTTTTATGACTGAGGTGTTTTCCTTTCAACCATGGCATGGTGGTCAGAAATTTTGCAAGTCCAGCTTTTCTTAATGGCCCTGCTGCCCATATTTTGAACACAGTTTGCCTTACAAGTGTGCCTGGCCTGTTTCTCAACAGTCTCATCAACTCGAATAGTCTTTGTTTGCAGTCCTATACAGTGGAAGTAGGCAACCAGGTACTTCCAGACATTGTGGCCTACAACTTCCATCTTCCTTGTCCATTGGCCTGGCTGGACCAGTCTAAGTAATCCTGTTTAGAGTAAACTGATTGAAACAGGTTATTCATTTCATTTTGATGAGTCTACTCTTAAGAGTGTTAATATTGGATACTTCCTATGTTTCCTACCCCTGATAAAGTCACATACCTGAGAATACCTTTTATTGGACATGCCCAGGATGTTGTTGCTGCTGTTATTCTTAATTATCAGATGGAGCTGGAAGCAGAAGGTGGTATCATTAATCACCTGAGAAGAAGTGAGTATAAAATAGTTACAGTTCATAAGTTCTAGAGGAGCTTTTTTTTTTAAGTGTCTGAGTCCAAATCAGTCAAGGGTGTAAATGCACGGTTACCTCTGTCCTCCATAATCTGGTGCTGCAGGATGAAAGTAATAGGAAAACAACCATCAGGAAGACTCCAGGGAGCTCACAGTCCAAAAATGCAGATGCAGGCTTGCCCTAGAATTCAGAGCCTCCAAAGGAGACTCTTTAAAAATGGACAACTGACTAAAGGAACTTTAAGAGCTAAATACACATAAATAAACCACAGCAGTGCTGATGAAGGGAAAACCAGAGAGCCTGTGTGGTTTCTTTGATGGCAGTAAAATAACTGGGCCACAGCTTCAGCAAAAGATTTATAGTGGGTGTCTTGGCGGGTTCTAATACCGGAAACTATCAAGCAGGCTAGGTAGGCCCTTCTTGCTTGAAAAGCCACTTTTATCTGAAAAGAGCTCTATGGTGTAAGAAAGAGTGCTATTTGAGAGAGCGAGAGAGGGCCTGATACTGAATATCTTTCCATAATCAATTAATCATGGTGCTGCAATTACTAGGATGCAAGCCTGTGTGTAGATTTCAAGCTACTGACCTGCAGGCAACAAGCCTGCAATTGCCAATATCCTATTACCAGTCTCTCTTCATAAGAATCAGTTGTCTATTTGCAGTGAAAGGCTCTGAGACCACATTCTGTTGCTTCAAAAACTAATTGTATAAGTAAAAGTCTAAAATTGTTAAGCTCAGCCTAAGTAATCAGCTTGGAAAGGCTGTGGTGACATTGGAACAACTAAGCCAGTGGCAGCCAGAGGGTTACAATCCCTGAGACCTTCTGCTGCTATTTGATAAGATAAATGGCCTTTCATTTTTAGGGTCAGGCACTTATTTTGCAAGCAGGAGTGACAGCCTGCCTGTGATATGAGATAAGATCAAACATTTTTGCAGGGCAAACACAGGAAAGTATAGGGTGTCAACAAGCATTTGTTGTCCTCCCATGAGGAACTGATTTTCAATATACATATGCAAGCATGCTGGCAATCTGGATCTAATTATAATAAAAGCTAAATTCTGTGAGTAGTATAAATTATGCAAATTGGACAACTTTGCATAACTTACTTTGTAATGTAATTATTTTGTATAATTCAGTCATGAAAAGACAAGGAGCTGTGTAGAGCCCTGCCCTTCCCCTCCAGCCATCTGATTCCTAAGATTTCCTCAGTATGCATGCTTCCAAGCATATACTCAAGGCCTTGAGGACTGGGAACATAATGTTCTTTAAAGAATGAAAGCTGTGATTCTCAGAAAGGTGAATTCTCCATTTAATACCATGTTCTGCACTGGTGCAGTGCTGCTAAGGAATCATTGCATGTGTTCGGCCTGGGAAGTGTATGTAATGCCTTATTGTCTTATCTTCATCTTGAACTTTCTCAAGCCCAAGGCAACTAAAAGTAACCAGCATACCTGGTAATGCTTTTGCTGTATGGAAGGCTAGCACAACTTCTAGCTGAAGTCTTTTTCAGTCTTTCTGTACATGAGGGCCCTTCCGAATATACCCTGCTTTCCGGAGTCCCCTGTGCAAGGTGGGATCCAGCGATATGCACATGAAGCCAGGCTTCCATACAGCTTCTTTCCCTGACCTGTGAGGGGCTGCCCTCAAACACCTGCTGGCTTGGGGTGGCCGGCTTCCAAGTGTGCCCTGATGCTGCTGCCATCATTTGACATGCCGTGCTGGAATCTGAAGCAAAGCAAAGGCTGCTACACAATTGCAGGGGCAACAGCAAGGGAGAGTTGGGATAGGTGGCCCTTTTTATTTCTAGGAACATAGGACGTTTCAGGAGTTCCATGCAGTGTTCTTCCCTAGCCCTGCCTGGAGATGCAGAGGACTGAATCTGGGGCCTTCTGTATGCTAACCAGGTGGTGTCCCAGTTAGCTATGGGCCCCATTCTCTGGAGGGCTTTCCTGTGAGAAAGGCTAGTATGGCCCAGGCTAACCATTCAGCTGAGGAAAAGCTGCAGCTGCTTAGCCACTGATGACCCAATGAGCAATCCTTCAGGCTCACTCAAGGGTGTCTTGTGCCCTTCAGTGAGGTGGGGCAGCAAGTGCGCCCCTCAGTTTGAGAAACACTGATGTAATGTGTAATCTCCGGTAAGGCGTAATTAAGGTCTATTTATCTCATGGGGAGGAAGGAAAGCAGTTATTAAACTGAGCTTGGGTGCGTGGGAGCAAAACTCTGCTCACGAAGAGTTGATTTCCTGATCGGCCTGTTTGTACTGCCAGTAACAGCTGATTAGAGGCACTGTCAATAATGTCTCTGCATTAGGCTCTCCTTCCCCTGAAGGGGCAGGGAGACTTGGGATGTCCTTGTGGATGAAAGGGTTGGATGCGTGTAAATTCACTGCTAGATGCACAGCCTTGAATATTGCTCTTACACCAAAAAGTCAGGACTTCATTTTAAACTATAGTTATCTTGTATACATGATTGAAACAGAAATGTGTATACTTTATACTTAGTCTTAGGAAAGTGGTTTATGCCAGTTCAGAGTATTGGTCCACCTAGCTTAATATTGTTTACTCCAAGGGTGGGCAGAAAATACATCTCCAGAGGTTCTCAGACTAGAGCTGCTGCCATTCCTGATCATTCCTGGCAGCTGAAGATCGAAACATCTGGAGATCCATCTTCTGCCCATCTCTGGTCTATTCTGACAGACAGTAGCTCATCAGATTGTCAGGCAGAACCCGTTCCCATCGGTCACTACTTGGCCATTAACTGGTGAAGTCAGGGATTGGGCCTGGGCCCTTCTGTATGCAAGGCAGTTGCTGTTCTGCTGAGCTGCAGCCCTTCCCACATGCACCCACCCCAGTTGTTGGCATCATACTGCGAACGGCATTCTTTTTTCTTATTCCTGAACCAAAATGATTTTCCCCTTTCTTTCTTTTTAATACATCATAGCTGCAGTCCTATGCACACTTTACTGAAAATAATTGTCACTGAGCAAAGTGAGACTGACTTCCTTTTGAGTAAACATGCATAGAACTGCACTGAGTGAACAGGATGATCGTGGGTTGTCGTTGTTGTTAGTTGCAAGGTTGTGTCCGATCCATAGCAACCCCATGGACAACATTCCTCCAGGCCTTCCTGTCCTCCACCATCCCCCGGAGTCCACCTAAGCTCACGCCGCCTGCTTCAGTGACTCCATCCAGCCACCTCATCCTCTGCCACCCCCTTCTTCTTTTGCCGTCAATCATTCCCAGCATTAGGCTCTTCTCCAGAGAGTCCTTCCTTCTCATTAGGTGGCCAAAGTATTTGAGTTTCCTCTTCAGTATCTGGCCTTCTAAAGAGCAGTCAGGGTTGATCTCCTCTAGGACTGACCAGTTTGATCGCCTTGCGGTCCAGGGGACTCACAGGAGTCTCTGCCAGCACCACAATTCAAAGGCCTCAATCCTTTGGCGCGCAGCCTTCCTTATGGTCCAGCTTTCACAGTCATACATTGCAACTGGGAAAACCATAGCCTTGACTATCTGCACTTTTGTTGGCAGGGTGATGTCTCTGCTTTTTAGTATGCTGTCTAGATTTGCCATAGCTTTCCTCCCAAGAAGCAAGTGTCTTTCTTGGCTGCAGTCACCATCTGTGGTGATCTTGGAGCCCAGGAAAATAAAATCTGTCACTACCTCCATTTCTTCCCCATCTATTTGCCAGGAAGTGATTGGACCGGATGCCATGATCTTAGTTTTCTTAATGTTGAGTTTCAAGCCAACTTTTGCGCTCTCCTCCTTCACCCGCATCAAGAGGCTCTTTAGTTCCTCTTCACTTTCTGCCATGAGAGTGGTATCATCTGCATATCTGAGGTTGTTGATACTTCTCCCAGCAATCTTAATTCCAACTGGTGATTCATCCAGCCCGGCCTTTCTCATGATGTGCTCTGCATATAAGTTAAATAGGCAGAGCGACAGTATACAGCCTTGCCAAACTCCTTTCTCAATTTTGAACCAATCAGTGGTTCCGTGTCCAATTCTCACTGTTGCTTCTTGACCCGCATATAGGTTTCTCACGAGACAAATAAGATGGTCTGATACTCCCATCTTTTTCAGAACTTGCCACAGTTTGTTGTGATCCACACAATCAAAGGCTTTAGCATAGTCAATGAAGCAGAAGCAGATGTTTTTCTGGAACTCCCTAGCTTTCTCCATGATCCAGTGTATGTTGGCAGTTTGATCACTAGTTCCTCTGCCTCTTCGAAACCCTGCCTGTACTTCTGGTAGTTCTTGGTCCACATACTGCTGGGGCCTAGCTTGTAGGATTTGATTGTAGGTACTTTTCCTATTATATAGTTTGGGAATAGTTTCAATGATATAGATCCTATCATTTTCCAGGTCTCTTTATGCCCCTCTATTCTTTAGAACATTTCTAGTTTTTTAACAGTCTTGAATTGTCTTCCCATCTCTTCTATTTTACTTTTTCAATACCTTTTAGGTGCATTTACTTCATGAAACTAATCTTTTACTTGGATAAATGAGATCTGAATCAAAAATTGATGGCTTTTGGTATTCCATATTGAAGCAGTGCTCAATACTGTTCTTTCTGAAGAAAATCTGTCTTCTTTGAACGACATGTTGTATTCAATTGTGGGTGGAATGTGGGAAGCCATGTCTTTTTGAGCATGAGTTCTACTTCCGCTAATTGTTGAGCCTGCTTCCATCGAATGCTTTCCCATGTACCCCTTCTGTAAAGATAATCCTTACTTAGGCTTCACTATAAACTGTCATTCATTTATCATAAACAATGTTGCTATTAAGAGCCATTTCACCTATGTGTTTTCCACATTTATTATTACCAGGCTCTGGGGTTTTATAGAAGGTTCAATACTTCCTAGCCCAAAGCTTGCAGGAAATAATCCTCAATCAGTCCTGATGGCTTATTTCCTGTTACCAGTTCAGGTCTCATGTATTTGGGACTTTCTCCTTTTTTTAACCAACAAATTGTGTGAGAAGCGTTCTGGTGAAGGCTGGCCATTTTATTTTAACTTGAGGAGAATAGACTTATTGTACAGGTAGTCAATGTGGTTGTTACATGAATAGCAAAATCAGTAAACTCTCTTCCACTTAACAGTATGTTAACAGTTCTTAATGGAAGAAGCAATTAATCATAGGAATTAGATGTGAACTTAACAGTCTTGGAAACTTGGAGGTAGAGCCCACCATTTTTCACGAGTCAATTTTAGTGGCTTCATAGGATATACTGGATACTAGGATATACTGATTCAGTTCAATATTTTAATACATTTTACAGATGAAGTGCAATATTCTAAATAAAACTGCTTCTTTTAATGTATGCAGGCATGGGATATATTATTAAGCTCATAATATGAAATACTTAAAAACCCTCAAATGATTAATACTAATGGGGGCTTTATAACTCCATAGAACCAAAGTCTTTTCTACTGTAATGTTTGCCTCTTTGGGAGCATAGAAGCATATATGAAGGAAATGTTACATCAGAATTCAACATCATTAAGATCTTTCTGGAACAACTCTAGATAAGAATGTGGTTACTGGAAAAAGATGAGGATTACTGATATTGATATAAGTAGCCTTGGTATATGTCTGATTAAACATCCTATCTAGTAAAGACAGCACACTGTCATGATTAAGGTATTTATTGATTTATCTCCCAAAGAAATGGAGCTGAAGTCAGATGGCTGAAATTTAAAATAAAAACTTAATCACAATAATCATAACACAAATAACATTTTAAACGCAACAGTAAAAGAATAAAAATTGCACCCAGTCCAATAGAAAGCTTACATGACAATGGCCTATTTGAATAAACAGCAGAAGGAAAATAGAGAGGAAGCCAAGCTGACCTCCTTCAGCAGGGACTTCCAGTGCCTGGGAGCAAGCACCAAGAAGGCTCTCTCTTGTGTCTCCTCTAAATGTGCCTCAGATACTATAGTAGAGAAGGGCCTCCCCAGATATCTTAAAACATGGGCATGCTCAAAACCTTGATATACCATTCTAAATTAAGAGCAGACCAAGCAGCAAAAGCCCTTCTAAAAGTAATCTTTTAACTATTCTAAAAATGTCAAAGAGATGATAGGGCAGGATACCCCTGGAAGATGATTGCATAGGGTAGGAGTCACTAATAAGAAGGCCCTGCCTGGTAGTGACATACTTTATTTCAAAGGTGGAGCATACAGAGTAGGATCTCATCTTGTAATTTCAGTGTATGCAGGGATATATATACTGTTAAACAGTATAAATTATACTGTTAATTTATATTATTTTAAGGGAGTTTATTTATGTTTTTGAGCCTCCCCGAGGCTTCGGCTCTTCCATTTTATAAAGACTTCTGCCATTTGGCCCTGTGAGGAACAGAGGAAGTTGCCTTATTCTGTGTCAGGCTGCTGGCCCAGCTACAAAGGGCTAGCAGTGGCTCTCAAGGGTGTGGAGTTTCTCCAACCCTACCTGGTGATTGAAGAGGTCTCATTGGGACCTTGGCAGGCCAAGCAGGCACTCTGCCACTGCGCTGGAACCCTTCAGAAGTGCCAAGAGGTAGCAGCAAGGAAGCTGTCATTTCAGACCCTTCTCAGAGCTCCTGACAGCCAGGTGGAATAGTTTAAGGACGTTAAACTGGAGAGGAACATTGGGTGGCTGCAACAAGGCCGTCCATTTAGTACATTCCCAGTGCCCCAACACAGGAACAAAGTGCTGCTGGAGAGAAAATCAAATGGATGGGGCCTTGGCTCACTGCACCCTTTTTGGAGCTCCTCTCAGCACTGAACAAAAAGCGTGTGTAATGTGGGAGTGAATTGAGGGGCCTCTTCTGCCCTGAGGCAGATGAGCAGCCAGGTGCCTGTAGAGACCAAAAGACTGTGAGTTCAACCCCTTCCCAGCATCTCGGGCTTCTTCTGCTTCCACCTCCTGCACCACCATTGCTGGCCCTGTCGTTGTTGCCCAGTTAGGTCTCCCAGGGACGGAGCCACTGGAGGGGTCCCAGGGAGGGACGGGTTGCCCAGGACCCCCTGGCACCTGGAGCCAGCTCTGCAGTCAGACTCCAAATGGTTCTGAGAGCTTGATTGTCTCTGAATCAGAATTGCCCCAGGTCAGCTCTGTGAGAACAAAGCATTATTATAGAGGCACAAAGAGGGCTGATTATAAAGTAGCTTCTCCAAACATTTTGCCATTATCTTAAATTTAAGCAATAATTGATGTTGGTGGGTGGCATAAAGGGTGATAATTGGTTCTTGTAAATCTTTTAAGTGCATTAGCAGGATAGGTTCATAATGAAATATCTGGAAGCTTCACAGCACACTCTTGGCTCTAATGCTAGTTGCTTTTTGTTTCATTGACGGAGAAGCATTTCTGGGGCACTGATCATGCTATCACTCGAGCACCTCAGAATATCACTCTGAACAAAAAGAACAGAACTTCACTCATCCTTCCCTCTCTCCCATCCCTTTTATAAAGGATGCAAAATTATTGCAGAACTAGAGATAAATATTTAGAAAAGAGGGAAGCATGGAAGGCTAAATAATCCACTTGTCCTAAATGGCAGTTAACCAAAGCATGTGGTTTGTAAATTGCAACTTTACATCCTGATCCTAACAGGAAGCAAGTCTTACTGATTTCAGAGGAAAATACTTCCATGTAGGTGAATGGAGAGCCTCATACCCATTAACAAAGTTAACAGCAATCATTTCCTTTAGGATAGGTTTTCCCATCTCAGTACTTTCCATACGTATTAGACTACAACTGCAGTCATATCTGGCACGGAGATCCTGGGAGTCGTAGACCAACACATCCGGAAGCTACCAGAATGGAGAAGGTCATCCTAAGGCAAGGAAGAGCAAAGGAGGATGGGGTTGGGGTTTCCCACAAGCATAATAGTAGTAGAACATTCTTCTATTCCACTTTTTTGGGGAGGAATGAATTGGAGTGACCACTGAGTAAAGAGCTGCTGAGCAGGATGTTGGGAGATTTGTTAGATTATAGGGAGATCTGAGCACAGAAATGGACATCCACATCACCTTCTTGGTAGCCTGGGGCTAATGTGT
This sequence comes from Varanus komodoensis, assembly GCF_004798865.1. Classification (NCBI taxonomy): domain Eukaryota; kingdom Metazoa; phylum Chordata; class Lepidosauria; order Squamata; family Varanidae; genus Varanus; species Varanus komodoensis. Next base: position 11,406,524 of record NW_025336480.1, read on the forward strand.
TTATAACTAGAATCCAAAGCCCTTTTCTTAATTCACCCCAATACTGACACTCTTTGCAGCCCTTCAAGCTGTCTGCTTACTCTTATGTAATTGCACAGGTTGCAGCACAGAAAAGTGTCCTGTGCTTCAGGTGCTCTGCCTGTATATGGTCAGGTCACATTACTGGCAGTGAACTTTGATTAGGGCGTACAATGTTGGCCTGACTTTGTTGACCATAGAAAATTGTAGTTGTTACCCTGCTCTTCAAATCTGGCAAGGCCCCACCTCATAGTTTGCTTGATGGAGGGGGACAAGGCTGGGTGGGACCATTGTGCTTGAAGCAGCCCCAAGAATCTCCATCAACACTGTCCCACATTCCTCTGGCCACCTTTCCTGTTCCTGGAGCCATCAGGGCGGTCCTCCATCACACTAAGCTGAGACACTCATCATCACAGCCTGCCTGTTGAGTGGATTTGTTGTATCTTGACTTTGATGATCAATTTATTTGCAATTCATAATATGTAAGTTCAGAACACACTCTGGAAAATGGTATTTCACTAAATGTTCTCTCTCTCTCTTCCCCTCTCTCCCTGCATGTTTAGAACGATTCAGAAATTGTCTAACCATGTGACACTGTATTCAGAGTGCATGGCTTCACCTTTAAAAGAATTGTACCTCTATTCCCCCCTGAACGTCTTGAAAATGTTTCATTTCTCTCAATGGCTTCATTGAGAGCCAAGGTGGCATGGTGGTAAGAGGATTGGACTGGGGACCCAAAAGACCCAGGTTCTAGTCTCCACTCAACCATGAAGCTCCCTAGGTGGCTTTGGACCAGTCGTAGCCCAACCTGCTTCACAGGGCTGCTGTTGTGATGATAAAATGGAGTTATGTAAGCTGCCTTGGGTTCCTCACAGGATGAACCAAGAAGGATATAAATGAAATGCAATAATAATGATAAAAATGTCAATTACCATGATTGACAAGAATCCGTTTGCCCCAAATCCAGATAAAGGTCTCCATGTGTGCATTTGGAAATTAATCCTTCTTACAGTTTGGAAATACATCCCATGTTCTGATAGCTGTAGTTCTCACAGCATCCCTATGAGGTAGGTAAGTATCAACATGTCAGATGTAGAGATAAGCAGACCAATTCTGTCTTTCTTAAAGGAACACAAAGTGTGTTAAAAGTAAGAATAATATGTAATATGTGGAAAATTCTGACTATGGTTTGAATGCCATGCTATGCCTCTTTCTTGAAAAGGATACTCACACACTTGCTGTAATTTTCCAAAGAAAAGAAAAGAACACAAAAGGCTTAGGGGAGATTTATAGCTATTTGTGTTCTTTTTCTTTTCTTTAGAAAATTACAAGAAGTGTGTGAGCATCCTTTAAGAAAGGAAGCACACACAAACACACATTCTCGAAGAAGCAATCAGGCTTGCACATTGTGACTCAACTAATGGCACAGCCAGTGGTCTTAAAATTGTTGTTCATGAGCAATTTTATCATCCTCTCCAATATACTCTGCAGGGTGAAAGGAGTTCTGGTTTCAGTAAATTGATTTCAACTGAAGCACAGTTTAGTTGGAAATAAGTCTCAGTTATTGCACAGGGTGGCTCATCTGTTAATATCATTGCCTGGCTTATTAAGCAGTTCATTATCAGAACACTTAGAAAGTAGGAAATGTGTATTTAATAGGAAAGTGTTAATTGTCTTGCTAGTATTGTAATAAGCATGCCAGCCTCACACCTCTACCAGGTACTATAAGCATGCAGAATTGGTAGTCAGAGAAGGAGAATTATAAAGCCTTCAGTTACAAGATAAGCCTTCTTCAGGCTGGTGAATAATAACTCAGCTCAGATGTCATTAGCAATATAAACTGAGATAAAAAAAGTGGGGGTTTTGGTACTGCCATGAGAGTAGAAATACTGGAGGGTAGAACATAAAGCATGTAAAACAAGCCAACTAAGTACAGTGTTAAGTGGAAACTTTCCTTGCAGGTCTTGAGTTTGTGCTCAGCCTTTGTGAGGTTTTGGTGCATTTCTTCAGCCTTTCATTCTTTTTCACACACTACCTGCAACTAGTAGAAAAGTCGATTATTTTTTCTGTGGCAGAACTCCTGTATGTTTATCAGCAACATGACAGGCAGGAATTTAAAAACTTTTTTTAAATTTTTTTTAAAAAAGTTTTCTGCTGCTGTTTATTTCTTTACAAGACTTTTACCCAGGCTTTCTGGACACACCACCCTAACAAGGTGGCTCTCAGTTTGGAATTCCAAAGGTTTGGGGCCACTCCTGAGAAAGCCTTGTCCCTCATAGCAGCCAATCCTTTGGCTCTTGATGGTGGACCAGTGCTCTTGGTGCTTGGGCAGGCACATAAAGGTGTAAGTGGTCCTCCTGATGATGGGATGCTGTACTCCACAGCTCATGAATGCACATCCTGCATCCCTGCCTAAGATTCCTACTCCTGCGGCCATAAAAGCACCACTGCGCTACTGGTACAGGCCAAATACTGAATGGTGCCACTGCTGCCTGTGTTGGCACTGCTCCCACTTCCGTGCCATTTCTCTGTCCCAGCAGCAAAGGAAGAGAATTACTTCAAATATTTATTTGTGGTGAAGTAGATGGTGTGTATGTGGGAAACATGTACATGCATTGCATACATCACATTTAAAGGACATGTAAAAGTATTCTTTAAACAAAATTTTATAACAATGTATCTGAGGAAATGCTACGCAGTTTACATGGAGAAGTACAAATAGCAGTAAAATGCATGGGAAATTGCTGCTGCTGCTGCTTCTTTTTTTTGGTGGGACCAGATACTGATCTGAAAGTAGCTTTCCATTCTAAGTAAACCCCATCTTTCTTTTCTAGACATGCCCATTTTTCTTATGTGTCCCACAATGTGGAGGTAGATGATGGGAGAGACATTACCTGTTGTACTTCTGCTTGCCATGCAGCTCTTAAAGGGACAGCAGATTACCTTTAAAAAGAAGTTGGCAAACCCAGTGGGCATGTATCAAGCAAGAGCTATTTCCATCATGTCTCATTTGACAGAAAGAAGGCAGTCATGGCTAGTTTCCTGTAAATAGCTGCTTTCCTAAGGCATGCCATGCCTATTACTCTGTAGCAGTACTTCTACATTAATATTAATCCTGTTATGCAAACCCTTGGCACTGTGTCTGGGGTGATTATCTCACTTTTGCTGGAGGGAATCTAGTTCTGTTAAAAGAGACCTGTTGAGGGTCACTTGTATATATGCTACTTTCCCCCCACTGTTCTAAAGTGAAAACCACTGAGTATGAAAACAGCAGTTGGTTCTCTCTAAAAAAAGGCCTCTGCTGTGAGTGGAAGACAAGACATGTGATGTTGGAAAGAATGCTCCACCACCTCTTCTGTTGAACACTGTCAAAAGGCTGCAGTTCTGCTCACTTGTTAAAAATAAAACATCTTTATGGCTAGCGATAACTTTATATGATGCTGAGGAAGATAAATGGAACATAAATGGGAAAAGAACTTTACCCTCAGGCCTCATCATTTAGCGATTCATAAGGCATTAATCGCCTTGTACCCATCAAGTACATTTGTCACTCAAATAGGCTCTGGGATACTTGTGAGTGGAGCTTGGCAAATTAATGACAGTGCTAATGTAATTACATATAACTCGTATGTGTAAAAGACATTGAAAAGAGGTTGGCTATATAAGCAACTAGACACAGTGGGTGAATTTGTTCTCATTCAAGTACATATTACACAGAATTCTTGCTTACTGCTTAAATATCCAATGGCATTGCACTCACGTGTTCTGCTGAACGAAAGTTCACCTTCCAAATTAAGCAAAGCCAGGGGATGGAAAGGCTTTTCATCATCTCTTCCCTGCTTTCTTGCAGATCCTGCTAGCAGTATCGCTAACAATGAAAAATTTACATCTTTCCTTAGCCTAAGGAAATAGGTTGTAACACAAGGTATAGGGTAGGATACAGTTGCAGGGGTGAGATTTGCTTCCACTTTGAATGAAATAGGCACTCTTCTAGTTCTTTTGTTATCTGCAATTAACCTAGGTTGGTTTTATGTTGCCTTTGGAATTCTCCTCTGTGTCTTGCCACATACTCACCTTTGCCCTGCTTCATGAATACAACCAGTCAGACTTCCATGTTTAGATGTAATATGAATCCTAAGCCAAAGGCCTGGTTTGCATGTAACAACAACCTATAGGTTGTTTCAAACATGAATTTTGTGGGCCGTGCAGGAGCAAGCGTGCTACCTCATGCCTGCATGTCACTTCAACTTTATACCCAGCTTTTCAAACAGTGCAGGGATCCATGGCTTGATTCCTGCCAACTCTCCTGAGCACAGGAATCTCTTGAACTAAAGTACACATGGCTGCAGTCACATATTTATTTATTTAAGAATATTTTTATCCTGTCCTATACAATTTAATTGTCTCAGGATGGTTTACAATAAATATAAACAAACAATAATACAGACAAATCAAAGAATACAATAACAAGATAAAATGCAACTGAGAATATTAATATGAATAAAACCAGATTAAAATTATTTAAGCCTTAAAATGTTGAGCAAATAAAAAAGTTTTTACCTGGCACCGAAAAGCATATAAAGTCAGCACCAGGCGAACCTCTCTGGGGAGGTTCTTATACATAGGCCTTTAAAATGAAATTGGTGAGTGGTTTGAAAAGATGATCAGCAATGAATGCTTGAACAACAATTCAAGCATTCTCCACAATACCCTGAACCATCCATTACTGTATCTAAGGGAGTTTTCTATACTCCCCAGTTTTACCCATCATCCAGCAAGCCCAAACATTTCTTACTTCATTTCTCCCTTGAAAATACTAATTAGCATGCAACTCTCCAGTTGTAAGTTATATAAAACGAGCTGTTTCTATGGCTAGGGTTGAGCCTGAAATCATCACTTCTGTGACACTGGGGAGCAATCTCTGATGCTCATAGCTTTCATACCTTTCCTTACTGCATGTTACCCATTTACCCAGCAAAGGCGCATGTTCTGGTTTAATAAGAGTACTTCCAGACAGGGCTTTTATTATGAAATCACACTGCCACAGGCATCCAGTGTTACTGGGGATCCAGTTGACCTCATCTTCGCTCTGTTGCTCTCCTGTGCTTTCCTGACACTTTTGTTTCATCAGAAAACTAAGTCCTAAGGAAGAAAACAATGGAATAGCTGCACATTGCATTTTGATTGTTAGCACTAGGAGTCTTCCATCTGGAAGTACTATAAGAAATGTTGCTAGCTGGAAAGGAGAACAATGGGTGCAAGCAGGGGCATGAGTGATTAGGGGGGCTGCTTTCATCTTAGGAGGCCCTGATTATGGGGGTTACTGTCCCAAAGAAATTGGTTTAAAGCATTTCTGACAAAGGTTGCCTCAGACCAAGCATTCACCAGGTGAGGCACAAGATCCAGCTGCCCCATTGGCATTCTGTCCTTCTAGTCACGTAGCCTGGGGAGACCAGTCTGTTCCTCCAGCAGATCGCCCTCCTTCATCTCACAGAAGTTGAGAACACGTAGCATGACACAATCACATTAGCAACCTGGTCTTCTTCAGCATCCTGTGAAATATATAGGGAACTCCACTCCACTGCTGGAAGGGCCTAACCATAGGCAGCCTGGTCCCACTTTGGCAGCGGTCGAAGTTCTTACGTATTGCTGTCATGGAGTAACAGGTGGCACAATGAGACTGGTTTGCAAGGTGAAGACCCAGTGTCAAACTATTCTGTAATACCCATTCTAAAAAAGGTACAGTTTCCCCTTGATGTTACGTCCAGTCCTGCCTGACTCTAGGGGGCGGTGCTCATCTCCGTTTCCTAGCCGAGGGAGCCAGCGTTTGTCCGCAGACAGTCTCCGTGGTCATGTGGCCGGCATGACTAAACACCGAGGTGCACGGAGCGCTGTTACCTTCCCACCAAAGTGGTACCTTTTTACCTACTTGCATTTGGATGCTTTCGAACTGCAAGGTTGGCAGGAGCTGGGACGGAGCAACGGGAACTCACCCCGTTGTGCAGGTTCAAACCAGTGACCTTTTGATCAACCAGCACAGCAGGACAGCAGTTTAAACGAATGCACCACCTGCATCCCTAATATCCATTCTAGATCGAAGTAAATGGTCAATGCTAGTTACTCTTCTAAAGGGTGTGGAAGCACATACTGAGATGTCCACAGACCAGCCTTTATTCAACCAGTCCAGTAAAATCCAATAGCTCTAGTAAGGAGTAGAAACATGTGGGTGGCTGTAGTAGATGATTAGTTCAGCCCTTTTTAAAAAGGTGACTATGTACAGTGCTCCACATACCCTGAGCTACTATAGACCAGATTTGGTTTCCAAACGTGTCCTGTAGTCGTCCATCAGGTTTGCCAACGGTAAAACCAGTATTGCCAGGTATCTCTGCATGTTCTGGCTTAACAATTTTAGCATTTGGAAAGAGCCCTGGTAGGGAATTGTGTTGTCTGACTGGCTGAATCCCAGACTGACACAGACAAGTAAGATGCCAATCCAGATCCTTGCCTAAACTTGTTAAGGCAAATATTATGAATAGAGATGGCTCTTTGAGAAGCTCTTGCTTTCCTTAAGTGTCCAGGTACATAGCATGTCATGACTTCTGAGTCAGAACCAAATTTTTTGACCAAGGAAATCCAGATGCTGTTATATGGATAAAGTGTGCAAATAGTCTCCTCCTCCTCTCAAAATACTCTTCCTTCTCCCTGTTTCTTTTGGTACCCCACCCATCCCCAAACCCTTAGCTTAACTTTTATGCAAGCAGCATAGATTGATGGATGATCTTTCATAATTGTTTCTCCTTACAGTCTTAAGATTTTCAGTGAGTTGAAAATTATTGGCAAGTGTTGGGGATGAAGTGAGAGCAGGAATGGGGAATGGAAAGAAAGGGAGGTATGAAAGGAGAGTAATAAAGGGAAGGGCCAAATACTTATGGGATTATCTGGGAGGGACTTAGATGAAAGCTACAGAACAAAAAGAACAGAGAGCTAGAGCCAGTGCACCCAAAGTGAAAGTGGTTCACTCCGAGTTAAAAAAGTCAGGAGTTTCTCCCCAGTAGGTCATAAAAGGCAGAGGTTGTGCCATGATCATATCCAGGAACTGAGTGATGTGGGAGTGATGCTTCAGAAGTGCAGCCTAGGCTGCAATTCCATCACCATGGGGAAAACAATTGAGGCTAAGTGCTTAAGGGTGACTGCAAACTTTTTCCCCTAAATCTATGTCAGGGACAGAGGTATGCGGGATATAATACACAGTGACACAACACAGTCAGATTTTGCAGAAACATTCATTCTCTATGGAAAGAGGGCAGGGTATATTCGGGGACTTTGTGGGAAGGGCAGAGTTCTAATATGATTCACAAGTGAGGTTCTTACGGTAATATAAGTTGGCAGGGGGTCTTTATAGGGGGAAGAAACTATGCCACTGTTTCAGTTCGGTAGCTTTAAGGAGCCTGGCAACATTTTTGGGGACAGGATGCCTATGAGAATGCTGCTCCATTCCCAGGGAACCTCTTGGGAGGCTTTTCCCATGCAAAATAAAGAAAAACAGAGAAAACAGGCTTCAGCGACTGTGTATTAGCACAGCTAAATGCCAGTGACTGGGAAAGACTGGTTCAGTTTTTAAGGTCTGTTTTTGGCTCACCTCTGGAAAGCACAAAAAGACCCTGGGCCAAATAATTTGGCCAAGCACAGGTTTCTACAGCTTGTAAGATTGTGTGAGATTTCTAAAGATTAGCTGCTGATCCTCTAGAATGAGAAAGAGGTTGCAGGGACCTGTGAGAGAGAATGTGCCTATGCACATAGGATTTGCCTACCTTTTTGGACTTGTGGGTACATTTGGGAATTTAAGAAACTGCCATGGGCACCACCACAAAATTTCTAATCAGTGGATTACTGCTTTGGCACATACCTTTAACATAGTTGTTTGAATGTTTATAAATGTTAGGCTGCATCTTATTCTGCAAAAGCCTTTGTTTCATGTTTGACACCACAATATCTTTTAAATAAGGGATTGTCTGATTCAGCTAACTGCTGGCTGTGTGATACAGCTAATCCTTCTTTTAAGTACACCTCTTGGAAATATCCATTAGTTTCTTCTTTTTGGGAAAAATAGACAAATTTTGTATTGGAAAAACATTAATATTCATTAATGTAAACAAACACTTTTTATTTACCTGCTTCATGGAAATTAAAAAGTGGAAGGGGGAATGGATTCTGTACCTTTTTGGCAGCTGAAAGACTGGAAGAATAAACTATCACCTTGTATAATGCAAGGGACTGAGCACCTTACATTTTTTACTCAAATGGATACTTGTATGGGTATTTGGCCCATTTTTCTTGCTCAGTATAACTGCTTGCAGTTTGTATGAATTTCATATAAGTTCAGTAATATTAAAACATGGAATACATTTATTAAAATGGGAGAAGGAAACCAAAAATACCCGAGACCAAAGGCATGTTGGTGACAACTATGCAGGTGTCACATTAAGGGATCTCATTCTAGCATCTGTGGTTGGAGAGACAAGGCTTTTTATGCTCCACATGTGCCACCCTTTCTCAAGAAGTCCAAGGCACGGAGTTCTTCAGTTTCTGGCAGCAACTGGGAGCAGGAGGATTGAACAAGCAGAATGATAATCTGGAACACTGAGGATCCCAGGGACAGTGGGAGCCAATGCTGCTGATAGGATTCACATTCTCCAAAACATACTTTGGTCTCCAGAAGAGAGCACGAATTAGAGGAATAGACCTTGATCCCAGGGACAGAGAGCAAAGCCTAAAAGGCATTTCTTATTCCTATAAAATTAATATATACATACATACATACTTCACTGCTGTGTCTGGATATAAATACCAATCATGCAGTCAGAATCGTAACAGTCTCAAACAGAGAGACTTAATTTATCTTTTAATTTTTCAGACTAGCAAAGACCTTTTGTAGCCGGAAGGCTGGTGTTACAGTTTATACTGGGCTCGCATATAACTAATGCTTTGGCCCTGAATATACCCTACAGGACTATGCATGGTTGAAGCCATTGGTTTCACAATGAACATAATGTGTGACGATTATAGATAAACTGCAATATTATTCTGTACTACAAGCATTATAACATATAGCATGAACCATAATTGAAAATCATTTTTATGATCCTTTTCATAAATGAGATAATGTGTATCACTCTAGAAGTTTAGCTAGTGCTAATTGTGTTATTTTGATTTAATTGTGGTCACCTGATGGGCTTTCTTCTGTGCATCCATAATTTATTTATCAATTCAGATTTCAGTGAGGAAAATGTCATGCAAATATCCTTAATAACATATAATGTGTAGCAGCAGGACTGTCTGTAAATACAGCACTTCTCAAAATATACCTTTGAGACACTGTGCTTGTTCAGTTGACCTGTGGTGTGCTACGTAGTTTGGCCATAAAGGCTAAATAGTAGATCATTTCATGGAACAGTGCGGTTACATTCCATTGGTTTTGGGATAAGGCCTGGTATGTCCTAAACCTTTGTAGATTTCCCAGCAAGAATTGCTCCTAATTGGGTTGTAGCAATTTATTTATGCTTTTAAAGTATATACCACTTTTCTCCCATTTTTAGCATCTAAAGCATTTTACAAAATATCAAACATCCTAAATCAATTAAAAATTAGTACAAGTATGCAGTATTATACAAAAGTGTGATAATAAGTCACTAAGAATCATTGCAAACATTTGGGATATGACTGAAGTGCCAGCTAGAAGCTGCCTTCACTGATTAGGTTTGTTTGGAATCATCATAAGCGTAGGTTCCCACTGAGGATCACACACTGATGGGATCATATTGCTAGCTATTGTTACGGAAAAATCTGGTATAATGAAAATAAAACACCAGGCACAACATGGCAGAAAGTAAACTGCCCACCTGAACTCAGCACTTAAGCTGATGAGGGAAGAAAAAAGGAACCACACACAAAAAGTGTTGGTTCAAGGGAAAAATGTTTAGAATACCCACCATGTAGATAGGTTATTGGCTAATTCTTGCACCTTGGAATTTCCACACACATTTATCACTGGTTTTTGTAGCAGCAAGTACATTACATTTTTCATTTGTGCAGAAAGAAACCTGTAAACATAAACATGTTCCAAGCAGTTGGTGTCACCTTTAGAGTTCCATTAACTACCTTGAAAATGGATCAGCTATGCACTTTTATCAGCATTAAAGTATTCTTGTGAAAAGTTCAAACACTAGAGAGCATTTTTGCAAAACACAAATGTTGATACTGTTAAGACATACTATTAGCACTGGCTGGCCTCATCTTTCTTTACTACACTTTGCTTTGCCACTTTCATGGACATATTCTTTTGTTTAACTGACTATGATATGCAAACCCTGAGCGTTCAAAGCCAAAGGCAGCGTTTTCTAAAAGAGACCTTAATGTTCCCATCACTTCATCTCTTTAAACTGAAAGGGTTTCTTTTATGAAAGATGCCAGTGTGAAAAACCCTTTAGTGTAGAAGTGGTTAATGCAGTCTTTAGCTTTCCTAATGGCTTGTGTACAGCAGCAGGCATTCTCATGGGGGACTTCAGTTGCGCTAAAGGCAAGACTTGGTGACCAGGACTGAAATCTCATAACACTTACCTGAGTAAATATTGACCTTAATGGGGCTTAGTTTGTGTCGGCATGTGTAGGATGGGACTGTTAGACACACACCCCTCAAAGAGCAGAGAGAGCGGGATGACTCCTTAAAGAGGTACAAATAATTAAGGGAGACACATGTTTTTTCTGACTTACGTGCTTCTTGCCCAGTTGAAGTATATATAGATGGACTAAGTTGTATGGACCGCATGCAGCTCAATTTTCACGTGTCTTGATTAAAGCCTAGATCAGCATCACACCCAGATATTGTATTCTTCTCATGAACCTTGTTCTTATGTTTTGATTTCATTCGCCTCTTCTAAGACCAGGATTAGAATTAAACATAACCACCACCTCTGAGTTGACTTTCCTGGAATGTTAGGCCTGACTAGGATCTTCATCTGCTGTTCACTGTTCACTAAGAAATGGCTCACTACAACAAAGTCTGAAAACCCTGCATGAACAAGAATTTCCATGGAATCGGCTTCCTTAACGTAGAATTGCCTCTCTTTCCCCCCTCTTTCTTTCAGAAAAGCCAGAAATGGATGAATTCACCCTGGAAAGAGTGCTGGAGGAGCTGGAGACCCTGTGCTATGAGAACATGAATATCGCCATTGAGACAGAGGAAGGCCTTGGCATCGAGTATGATGAGGATGTTGTATGTGATGTGTGCCGCTCACCAGAAGGCGAAGATGGCAATGAGATGGTCTTCTGTGACAAATGCAATGTTTGTGTGCATCAGGTGAGTAGCATTTCCCTCTTGGCGAGACCTTGTATGAGACCCTCTCTCTCAGAGGGCTTAGTTTTGCTTCGAATAGCTGATGCAGGCCAAAATGGGAATGGTGCTGTTGACAGTGGCACCCTTCGGCTCTTTCTGCAGTAGCACCAGTGCCAGTCCTTGCTTTGAGCAGCTTTTTCTTAAAGGTATCAGGCATGTAAAAGGGGCTTTGGTTCACATTCAGCATCTGCATCGGTACAGCCTCGGGCAGCAAAGAGGAGATACTGTTGCTGTAGGGGAGATATTGGAGGTATCGGACCTTTGCCCTCTCCTGCCTGCATATTGTAATCCTGCTGCACACAGGTCTTCACTTTGATGCTTCCTCACCATCTATTTCACTAAGGACTTCGTTTAGATTATTGCTCATTATAATATTGGAGATCAGTTCCTTTTTTAGGCCAGGCTTAGAGTATATTCACTATGGGCCAAAGGTTTATGAGGGTGGAAAAACAGTAACATCTGGGATGGGAGGGCTAAGTTGGTTAGTGTTTTCAATCTTGTTTTGATTCTTTCCCCACACCCCCTTTAACCCATGAATTAAGGAATCTCTCTGAGCATTCCTTTATACTTTTCCTGTAATGATGTGCCGCTTGAAAATCTTATGACCTTGACTCAGCAGAATATGGCCGTGACTATGGAGAACATTTTTGATAAGTTGCTTGTGCTGAATTTAATAGAGATGTAAGTAGCAAATAATCTGTGTAGACTAGCCAGTCAGGTTTCCAGGCTGTCCTTTAGAAGGAAAGAAAATCAATGCAGGTTCTTTGAAGTCAGGCCATCAATTAGCAATCAATACTGAGTAGCTGAGTCTGGGGTGTTCCATGTAATCAGAGGTAGATCTTCCTTCCTTTAGGCACAGTGTTCAAAGAATATCCTGCTTCTCTCCTTCCTTCCACCTCTCTCTGAGAGCTCCAGAACCACAGCAGTTTGACCCCCATCCTACGAGTACAGGACAGACAGACTGGGAGGATGGCTTCCTGCAGAATGTGATGAAAAGTACTGCACCTAAATACCAGTCCTGGCCTCCACTGTCACCTGCAATTTCTGTGCATTTTCAGATTGGATGAATCCTCCTATCAAAAGAAAAAAATGGGGGTGTTGCAAGATGTAACAGTACAGTCTCTTAACATGCTAATTTCAAAATAGGGAAACCTCTGTGAGCACAGCTGATAGAAACTTTTTGGATACTCCCAGGAGCACAGCTCATGAAAGGGTTCTTAATAGAGACAGCTGTATGTGTTTTGTTCTCTTTATCAAGTGCATGGGTTCTCTTGCCTCATAGCACAACCTCATATTCTGCTGTGGCCTCCTGGGAGTTCTTTCTACCAAGTCTTTTCTTGCTGTTTTGTTCCCATTTCCTCTTCATTTTCCTTCCTCTTTATCGTCTTGTCCCTTGGGGCACATGGCCTCCAAGGTTTTCTTCAAAAATGGCTGTGGTGGGAAGGTATTTTTGACCATTGACACTCCAGCTGCCATTGCTGCCTTGGAGAGGCACAAAGGGTGGCCTCCTGTGCTGGCCGCCAGACCTTTACTAAGCAGGCCAGAAGAATAAGAACAGCATGTGTTTGTGCTCTGCTAAGGGAGCATTCAGTGTGGCACCACAAGGCAGCAGGTAGCGCCACACTGAATGGGCCTCTAGGTACTGCTTTGTCATCCGTCTGCAATAAACCAACCAGGTTTTTTTCCTAAGGCACTTTCAGGGCAACCATCCATGGAATTCGGAGCACCAGCCTTTGCAGTTCTGACACCTTTGGCCATTACCTCAGTCCAAACTGGCCCCTCAGTCCAAAAGGTCAAATTGACTAAATCCTGAAACAAACACTCCACTAACCCAAAACCAAAAAGACAGCTCAAAGGATACCATCTGATGTCAAATCCAAGCTCATGTCAGTCCAAACTCACCTGCTCTTGGCATAGGTAGTGCCTTAAATTCCTGTGCAGTTGCTGACACTGATTCTACAAAAGCTACAATTCCCACAGGTCCATAACTCCCCAGAAACATTGTTTTCCATTATTGGAGGGCAAATCTTAGGAACTGTATTATCTTCTCCCTCAAGACTGTTCTCCAAGGGAATATAGATCTCCACAGTTCTGACATATCTCCCTGGCTTCCTTGGTCTCTTTAGGAGGTTTTCTTCAGTACAACCACGATATGCCATGGAAGAGCTGTAGATGCCCCTGCTTTAATAGGTCACTCATTTTTATGGGGATTGTTCTCTGCCAAAATAACACTCATTATGAGTTCAGTGAATTCTCAACACCAGTACCAACATAGCCCAGACCTTGTGGAATTTCTTGGCCTGCAGGTCAACTGAGAAGGACCTTGTTCAATTCCATCACAAACTCAGCAGTTAATTTGGGCAGTCCACAATGCCATTTAAGCCATCGCCTGCCTGCAGACTGGGTGGACACTGTATAGCACCTTGTATGCAAACAAACAGTAACTCACAATCCAGCTTCTTTTTGGCTTCATGCCTGCCACCACTGCAGTAAATCTGCTAGTGCAACTCTGTATGAGATCACTCTGGTCAGGGTTATTATAGGTATCCAGTTCAGAAATGGACCCTTACACTTGGTTTTTCCTGATTTGGTCCTAACATTCTCTTGCCTGGCAGATGATCCCCAGAGGAGATTCAGCTTCCAGTTTCCTCATCCTTGACGATCACCATGGACTCATTTCTTCTCAGCTGGGGAACTCATTGCAGGCCACTTCCAGACTGAGGGCTGTGGTCTCAGCAGGAGTGGACCCTAATATCAATCAACTCCAGCTCCTCGCTGATGCCAGAGGCCCAAGGGGACTCAAATTATGCATCAAAGGGTGATCCATCCTAAGGATCTTAGGAATGACTGTATAAGCAGAGAAGGTGGGACAAGATCTCTCCCCCTCCTATGACTTACTCTTTCTTTCTAGAGGAAATACATCATCACATTACTCCCATCACTACCCACCTAACAGGATTGTCCAGCTTACTCACAGACTTGCTGAGCAGGTTGATAACTACCCCACATGAGTGGAAGCTTTCCCTGATAGTCCTATTTAACCTCTCCAGCATGTGGTACACCCAGTCTATTGGCCACTTCACTACAATTATAACCCAAGTGCCAGTGTTTCTGCAGCAGAGCAGGTGGGGAACACTTTCCTTTTTCACTGGGGAGGCCTCTTAATTTAATCATTTTGTCCATGAACAAGGTATAGAATGATGGTGAACATTACATATTCAAAGCCCTGTGGTTTCCCAGTCCTAATAGCCCTATACTTTCCCAGATAAATGCAGTTTGCAACACTCCTTCTCCTGCCCAACAATGCCTTTCCCCATCTTCCTTGCCTCCCAGATTTCCTAACAATGAACAAAGGGGATATCAGGCATCCCAGCCTAGAGATACAATATCTCATGGCATACAAGATGGACAACTCCACCACTTCTCTAACCGGGTCCCAAAGGTAATGACTGCTTTCTGCAGTCCTTCCATCTGGGCTGCATACACCGCCAGTGGAGGGCAGCCTTCATAAAATCTCTAACTCCAGTAGGAGAGACCCTACAATTCTGGAGTCTCCCAGCTGTATTTGGTTCTGCTCTTTCTCTGAAATCTAAGGGCCTAGCACTCTTGTTCATTGAGATCCAGTTAGCAGCCCCCTTGGTCAATCACAATAATGAGCGTTCCTCTCTCTTTTCACATTAAATGATTCCTTAAAGGATTTATTGACCTCTGTTTGCCAGCCTCTTTGCCTGACTCAGTCTGAGTCTACCAGCAGTACTAGCTCAGCTGACAGCAAAACAATTCTAGCCTTTGGCTATTGCTGACAGAGAGGAAGAGAATCTTGTGCTGTAAGGCATGACCAATTCTTGATTTTTCATAAGGTGGTACTACTCCCAGACTGCTCTTTCCTCCCAGTTCCACGTAACTGCTGCTATCTTTCCTGAACAGACCTCCCCAACAGAGGGAAGCCTTCATTCCCTAGACAGCATTATACTTGCACAGAACAACACATTTGAGAAATATGACTTTCAAATTTGCCATTATGCCATTCAGGGCCCCAAACAGGGGGCCTTCTGTCATACAACATTTTTGGAAAGTGGGTGCTCTCAGCTGTATTTGCAACTTACCAAAAGACGTGTGTGCCTGCCCCTGTACATTGAATGGGGACATTCAGCCAAAGCCATGGCTTCCTCTACCACCTTCCTTGGCAGTGTTCTGCTTCCTCAGCTGTGTAGTGTGGCAACCTGGGCTCCACCTCCTGCCTTCATGAAACATTATTGCACAGATAGCAGGGGTGGGCTGGCACCAATGCTGCTTCTGGCAGAAAGTTTCTTTCTTCAATTTTGGCATGAAATTTCCTGCTGTGGTGAGTCTGTTGCTTGTTAGTCATCCCTGTATGTGAATTGGAGACCACAAAGGGGAAGACGGGTTGCACTTTGTGTGTCATCGGTGAACTCACAGAGCCACCCCACTCCTCCCCACTTCGAGGTCTCACCTTTTCCTTCTCTGCCACAACAGACTTGGGACTGAGAGCCAGGTGGGAGCCATGCCTGGAGTGTGTGCAGAGAAGGTAGGGAAAAGGCCTGGCTAAAACAGTTTAGTTGAGAATGTTGCCAAGGACTGTTCTGCACAGGTGTATAAGCCATACACAGATGACCACTTGAAGAGCCACAGTTGCATGTAAGCAGCCTGTCGCTTCATGGCATGGCTACTGACCTTGCTATGGGGAGGGGGAGCAACGGGTGAATGAAAAGGCAGTTGATTGCAGATTCCACTCATGTCTAACAGTTTGTTCTTCTGTTCTCTCAGGCACAGTTAAATCAAGGCTGTTTAAGCACTGTGCTTCTAAGACATATGAGCTCAGAATGGAGAAAAGAGAAATTGGATTTTTTTGAGAGAGTCCATAAAGCAATTCACAAACAAATCTACAAGAGATTTGTGGAAGGAAGGACACAGCAATCCAGGGCACTGTAAATTCTAAAGCACATAAAGTTAAAAGCCTACAAATAAGCAAGGAAGGAAGCAGAAGCGAAGCCCTGTGTCCTGAAAAGGACATCATCAGCCTTATCCAAGAGTGTCTCTTTATTGTGCATCATCTGTGGTTGTGCCACACCATGTCCCTTCAAATCAATAAGTCAGTAGCTAGTTTTGGATTAACTTTTAAGCTTTAAAACTTGCCACCTGCAGAGGGAACCACTATTGAGAGGCTGAGCTTTCAACCTCTAATGAATTTCTTCACCTACCTGTAGCTGTTTCCAAGACTTTTCTAGCCTCGCTAGCTAAAACCATTTAAAAAACCAACCTGGGGGTGCAAGGGACTGGACTACATCCAGTCTACACCCTCTGACACTGGGCAGTGTGAGTCTCTTAAGATGCCTCAAGAGACCAGTTCTTAAAGGACTCCTTAATTCCTCCCATAGACTCTTACACACCTGTCCCATCTTCTTGTTGCGAAGTCGCGTCCGACCCATCGCGACCCCATGGACAACACTCCTCCAGGCCTTCCTGTCCTCCACCATCCCCCGGAGTCCACTTAAGCTCACGCTGACTGCTTCAGTTGCCAGCTGCTTCAGGGTCTCCATCTAGCCACCTCATCCTCTGCCGTCCCCGTCTTCTTTTGCCCTCAGTGTCCCATCTTACTAGTCAACAAGGGTATTACGCTTTAGGATGGTATGCAACACCTAGGGAACTTGTTTTATAGGAATCTGGAAACTCTGCATAATAAGTAACAACATCAAAACAAGTGAAAGGAAGAGCTCTGGAATAAGACCATCATCAGGACATGGGTGAGAGCCAATTAAAGCTTAAGGATGCCAACAAAGTATATATTTAAAGTTTACTCCAGACATATTTCTGTAGTTATGTCCTGTTAAAACATTATACCTCATTTGTATGACTTGTATGATGAACCAAACCATAGAAGTGAAAGTAATTTTTGGCAGTTTTGTCGTTTTGTAGCTTAAATCTCCAATATGTGCCTAACTTTTTGAATAATAATAATAATAATAATAATAATGTAACAAGTACAGCATATCAACTGTGGTTTGACATATGGAATTACATGCATTAAATATATGAAAATTATATAGTGCCATCTCAGTCAAGATGTATTTTACAATGTTTTTATCCATCTAAAAGAATACATTGTGGCATAGTGGTTTGAGTGTTAGGCTAGGAGTCTGGAGGCCTGAGTCTGAGTCTTCTGTTTGGCTGGAAACTCACTGGGCCAGTCATGAACTGTCAGTCTAACCTACCTCACAGGGTTGTTGTTATGAGGATAAAGTGGAGATGAGGCAAACCTTGTAAGCTGCCTTAGGTTCTTTTTAAGAGAAAGAAAGACAGGATATAAATATAATGTAGTAGTAATAATTGAGTATGTGTGTGTTATAGTGCAAAGACTGTGCAACTAGACAACTGAAAAATTGCTTATGTACTGAGGAGGCTCTTGAAGTGTGCCTCATGTTTATATGGTTTATAAAATGCAATAAGTAATTTTAATTAATTTAAATGTGCCCGTGTGGTGGAAGCCTGCACTAGCCTCTTTAGCCATGAAGGCCATACTTCCCTAACTAGTGCATACCTTTGCAGGTGATAAAATCCTAAAATCCCAAGCCATAAGAAATCAGTAGGGTGAGGACCAGAAGTATTTGGCTGCCCCCTCACCCCTCCTGCAAGGGAGCTTCCCCTCAGGAGAGCTGAGTGGACAAATACATCTCTTAGAGGTCTATAAGGATTCCTCATGGCCAGGGTGTGCCTCCAATCAGATGCAGCAGGCACAGTATCCAACTCTGACAGCTAATGGCTTTGCTTGAAAACTTGCATATCTCAAATGAAGGACTATGCCAACCTGTGTGAAGCACTGTCTCTTCACTAGGACTTCACATAAGTAACATGTTTTCCTTTGTGTTTACTTAGGCTTGCTATGGAATCCTGAAAGTTCCCATTGGAAACTGGCTTTGCCGAACCTGTGCCCTGGGAGTCCAGCCAAAGTGTTTACTCTGCCCAAAGAGAGGGGGAGCTCTGAAACCCACTCGAAGTGGGACAAAATGGGTCCATGTTAGCTGTGCCTTATGGATTCCTGAAGTAAGATGCTAAATTGCTTATGAGTGGAACATGGATGAAATCTGTTTGGTTTTTGCACATGTCAAGTACTGTCAAGAATCATGTCATGTGCTCTGTGTTGGATGCAGGTTAGCATTGGATGCCCTGAAAAAATGGAACCCATTACAAAGATTTCACACATCCCAGCAAGCAGATGGGCTCTGTCATGCAGTCTTTGCAAGGAATGCACTGGGACATGTATTCAGGTGAGTAAGAAACTTGTGGAAAACCCAGAACTAGATAATTATTCTTTGTGCAACACCCATGTCAGAAAGATAAGGATATGGTCCAATTTTGCATAATACAAGCGTTTTTTGAGATCAATATTGTGTGTGTGTGTGTGTGTGTGTGTGTGTGTGTGAAAAATAACAGCAGGAAGAACAAAAATCTATCAGGCTGTACAGCCATGTACTATTTTCATTGCTTAACACAGTAATGTCCTTGTACTTGGCATTGTTTATGTCACAGAATCATAAACTTAGGGGTCATCTAGTCTTGTCCTTAGATCTGCAGCAATTATATAGCTGTTCTCTGCACAGTGATAGAACAGTTGTTATGTCATGTTTATTCCATCTGTTACCATCCCTGCATGTGGCTCACTCTGCTAACAGGACACTGAGAGAGATTATTGGCAAGTCTCTGCACTGTTGGAAAGTGTCTCTCTGGCAGAAGAACAAACCCCATGAGATACTTAGTTGTCAGACCTTTGGATGGAGCCCCAGGTCAGTCCTTTAACAGGACACTGTGGATTTTGTGATTATGCCATAGAGGTGTGGTCTTCAGTACTGGGCCTATCATTCTGCAAAGGCCATATTTCATTTGAAAAATCAGCCACATCCTGTTTCTCCTCCTTAAGACTGTAGGGGTA
This sequence comes from Varanus komodoensis, assembly GCF_004798865.1. Taxonomy (NCBI): domain Eukaryota; kingdom Metazoa; phylum Chordata; class Lepidosauria; order Squamata; family Varanidae; genus Varanus; species Varanus komodoensis. The sequence goes on from NW_025336480.1 coordinate 11,425,882, forward strand.
GGTTTGAAAGTGAGTAGGTTATGCCTGGGATTTGGCTGAGCAGGATTTCCAGTGTCATGACTTAGCAGAAGCAGATTGAATTATATACACATTCCATTAATTTGCACAAATTCTGCCAAGAGATCAATGCATCCACTCACCTGCTAACCAGCTGGTGGCAACCATGCTCCTGTGGAGGGTGAATGTTCCTGTGCTTTTGTCAAAGGCCTTGGCCCCAGGAAGGAAAGCACTCCTCCTCTTTCCTCTGTGGAGAACTTAGCGGAAGAAAGAAGATTTCTCTTCCCTGCCTTGTTTTTGGAAGCACGTTTAATTTTTTTTTAAACAAGAAACCATACAACCATACATTTATATTGTATTTATTGAACTTGTTTGTAAGCTGTCCAGAGACACACAGAGATGGGTGGGTTAGAAATATCCCGAATAAATACATACATACATTCTCCCCCGCTGCCACCCCCAGTTTCCCCATGGAGGAATGAGAGGCAAGAATCCTGTCCTTTCCTCTATGGATTTGTGGTAGGCAGCAGCAACAGAGGATGGATCTTTTTTATCTGAATAGAACTGCCCCTAGATACACGGTATATAGACTTGCCACTAGGTGTAGTGAAATGTTCTCCCCCATTATCAAATCTATCCTGTCTAAGTGCACTCAAGGAAGATAACCAAAGTATTGACCTCCAGTTCAGAGGGATGAACTGTGAAAGATTATGTGCATAGTGATGCCATGTAAGTGTCAAGGGGCAGTTAATCTGGTGGAAGAAAACTCAAGCACTGTATGTACAGGAAGCGTCATGCTTCCACAGTATTCAGGGCATTTTGCAGGAGCAATGTTAAAGCAATCCCTTTTAGCCTGAAACGAAAGCTCACACACATTTCTCTTAAATCTTCCCAACATTGATTCAACTCCATTTGCAATGGCTCTGAGTGGATCTGCTTATTCACCCTGCCAGATGGAGATACTCTGTCATAATGGCAATTGCTTTCAAAGAACGGAAGGGCAGGGAAACGAGTCAGCTACACTTGGCAGCATGGGGGAAAAAAGAATTCAGTTTTCTCCTAGACTTCATCCTCTTAGCTCTGGCTTGCATGTTAGTTTTGAAATGCTCCGAACTGAACGGATTTGCATGAAAGGTCACCTGAAATGGAAAACAGGGTTTTATCATCTCCTTTGCTGGCATCTCACATTTTCTAAGTCTTTGTAAGACTGACAGTCAAGCTTTTGTCAGTGCTGGCCTCCTAAAAACTAGAACATTTTTTACCAAAAAAAAAAAAAAAGGAGGGGAAATATGTAGATGATTCATTTGTTTAGACATTTAGGCAATGACTAAGCATCAAAGTGAAACGTAGAAATAAATGAGCTCTTAGCCCTTTCCTCCCCATGGCATTAGGATTGCAAATCCCACTATTTGTGGTTATGGAGCATTTTCATCTGGGTTTGGCTTTTGCAGGTGATTTTTACCAAACAGGCCTCTACAAGAGCTTCACGTAAGAGTTTTGAGAAAGAATAGATTTTTTTTACTGAAACCTTCCTGGCAAGAGGGATTGAAATCCATGAAGCTCAGTGAAAGCAGTGATGCCTAAATTCTTAGGAGCTAAAAGGAATAGAGTAGTTTCAGTTGTCAAAAGAGCAGCGTGACCAAATGGCATAGTAAATATCTAAAAGGGCCTGGCTAGTGGTATTTGAAAAGGCACCAGAGATATTGAACATTACTTACGGAAATCCACAATTATTCAATGGCAGAAAAGGATCCCAGCCAACATTTGACTGGGATGTCAGTAAAGTTTTCAAAGTGGGATGAAGTTATTGGATTGTCTGAATGAAACTGGGGTTGTTGAACAAAGTACAGGGGGATTCAACAACTGCAGTGGTGTTTTGAGAAAGGGTATAAAGCTGATGAGACACAGTTGGCTCACAAACCAGGTTGGATAATTCTAGCACTTGGGCTTGCTGGATGATTTGTATGACTATGGCCATGCTACAGGTTATAGGATATGCATATTCTAATAGCTCCAGGAGCTCAGCTCCTTTCAGGATGAGAAGTACTTGAATTCAGAATCATCAAGTAGAATCATAGAGTTGGACTGAGGGGCTTATAGCCCATTTAGTCCAACCCCCTGCTAACAGAGGAGATGCAGATGAGGAATGTGTGAGAAATCCATTTGTAGGTGGGAAAGAGTCAGATTCCCTGGGATCAGTTTCCTGGCCTTTGGTCTGTTTTGCAGTAGCTCCAAGTCAGAGTTCATGGGATGATCTCCAGGAGTCGAGCTTCACATGCTATGCAAGCAGCATACCTCTTGGGTTTGTCAGGCAGGGCTGTCCAAGAGTGGAGCCTCATGTTACTGCTAGCAGTGTCCTCTTCCACGCCGCCGTATGCAGCCACCTTTTGGTTGCGTACTGCACAGCCTTTGTCTTGTGAGTGTGTGCGGTCTTCTTCATGCTTGGCTGGCTTTGCAGACCAAGCTGGGCCTGAGCGGAAGTCCACAAATGCTAGAGGGATGGATTCCACTAGGGCTCCTCCCAACCCTAATCCAGAGCTACACTGCTCCCAATAGTCTGGCCTCTGCTTGAGCACTTCCAGCAAGGTACACTGAACCCCCCAAATAACTGGTTCCTTCAGCTGCACTGCTCTGAGCATTGAGGCATTTTTCCTAATCCTCAGCTGAAGTTTGCCCTCCAGTATTGTAAGCCCGTGAGATGTAGTCCTGCCTTCTGGGGAAGCAGCAGAGAACAGGCATTTGATGCCTTCAAGAATTTCAAGAGTGCTGTCATATCCTGTTTCATCTTCTCTTCTCCAAGCTCAAGATAACACAGTTCCTTTAACCCTGGACATCTTTGTTGCCCACTTCACAACCTGTTCCAGTTTGCCTATATGCTTTTCAAAGTAGACTGTTGAGAAGTAGGCACAGTATTCCATGTAAGGTCTGACTGGGATGGAATCAACCAGAACTACTTCTGCTTTGTGATCTCTGTGCATCACATATGAATGCTGCGCAGCTGCATCTGGGGAATGTAGGTGGTAGACCCTTCCCCACCAGCACGCACATGTTCTTTGAGTCCCTGCCTTCTTCAACCACCATTGGAACTACCAGGAAGAATTTATTTAGACTAATTTGGCTTTTGAGATGAGGTTTTATTCTTTCTGTTCCTTCTTTCTTTGTATCCGTATTTGCTGTTTTAACTTTTCTTTGTAATCTTTACAGTTGCTTGTTTGTCTTAGGCATTGAGGGCCCCTTTTCAAAAAATGCATCAGATGCAACAGTAAGCGGTCACCCGCAAATAGTTACTGACTTTACTTCTTTTGTTTGGGAGAAGGATATATTGTGGATTCTTGTCTCTATGGCCAAACAAACCAGGAAAAACTGGTTGAATTGACTGTACTCCTGAAGTAACAGGTGAATAAATCTCATCAGGCGGATTTTGATGCTATGGTGGGGCCATAGCCTTAAACAGGCATGCACAGTTTGTTCCACAAAGCTCATTCTTGCATTGAGAACTTGCCATGTGATGGGACAGACTTTTCAGCATGAAGACCAGTGGCATGGACACAGTGCAGTAGGTGAACTATAGCGTGCTAAACAGGGCGAGATCAACTGATTCCATCTTGATACCAGTAGCAGCAATGGGCCTGACAATCTGCCTTCTATCCAGTTTGGCAACAAGGAGAATGATCCTTTCAGTGACAGGTGTCTCCCACACTAAGGCTTCAAGTATACCTGGTCAAGGTTTCACACCCCCTGTAAAAATGCAAGACTTTTAACCCCACCCCATTCTCATTCATCCTTCTTCCTCTCACCCTGCCTTCAGAACTTGAATATTTTTTTCTTTCATGCTTGCACATCTATCACATTGCTTTCATGGGACCTCTCCATTGTGTGGAAGGACTGCCTGATCAAGTGTGAAATCCTCCCTCATTTCCTTGGCATTCATACTGCAAACCCATTGCAGGCTTTGCATTTGGGAAGTAGACACAGTGCTCCAGCAGGAGGCAATTCAGTGTATCGCATCTCTCCAACACAAGGATGGCTTCTACTCCCATTATTTCACAGTGCCGAGAAATGATGAAAGAATGATGTCAACTTGAATTTCTACCAAGAAATTCTGGATAATGACCCTGGCATCAATACTGCCTCTCTCATGAAAAGGTTATCAAGGAGAGTTATCAGTGCTTCCATTAGTATGCTATTGGCACTGAAGTGCCAGTACCAGGATATTCCATTCAGGCTTGTAACAGCTCAGAGTATTTACCAAACATGTAGCAATTCTTTGCACTTGCCTAAGAACACAAGGGATTCATATGCATATTTGGACATTATAGTGGTCCCCACTGTGTGGAATCAGTCGTCTCCCATGCTGAGTGTCTTGCATACTTTTGGTTTCTACATCAGCCAAGAAAAGTGTTTATTGACTCCAAAGGATCAAGTACTTAGGGATGCTCCTAGGTAAGACAGAACTTAGATTTTTCAAGATCATATGCAAACTCTTGGTATCTTTTGGCAAAGGAAATCCAATTCCAAAATCTCATTGTGACTCATACCATTCAATGTCTGCTGGCACTCACAATGTTCCTTTTGCTTGCTGATAAATGAAGGTTTTGCAGAACTGGATTATCCAGGCTATTGATCCAGAGGACCACTTGGTCAGTTACATCTCCATCTGCCTCTCACCCTCACACAGTGACAAGCTGCCAAAACTTGGGGAAAGCAATTTCATTCCTGCAGCACCCTCATCCATGCTAATTATGGCAGATGCATCAAAGTTAGGCTGGACGTTCAGTTGCACATTAATGCTACAGACCCCGTGGCTGAGCCTAGACTTTGAACCGCATCACTTTCCTTGAGCCCCTGGCGCTCCAGAGGGCACTGAGAGCCTTCACATCCAATATTTATAAGCAGTGCATTCAGACAGTGATGGACACATAATTACCATGGTTTAGTACCTGAAAAAAGAGGAAGGCACCCACTTATAGAAGCTGAAAGACCTCACAGTTCAGATACTAGACTCTGCCATTCTTCACAGCATACAGATCACTGCCACTTGCATTGCTGGCACAGACAGTGTCCTAGAGGATGCGCTGTGCTGTGCTGTGCTGTGCATACCAAGGCCCTCAGAAGTGAGAACTGAATGACTTGGTCCCAAGCGCACTCTCTCAGTGATGGGGCAACCTCCATGGTCAAGTTGTTCACCATAGCATCAGAGTTCTCCAGCATTATTGGAGTCAGGCAGGAATAAGAGGGGGACTATTGGGAGATGCTTTTCTCCTTTGCTGGACTGCAGGACCCTGTTTTCTCAGTTCCCTCTAAAAATGAAGGTATTTGCCAAGATTCAGCCAGAAGGCACCAACTGCACTCTGACCATTCCTTGGTGGCCAAGGCTGTCATGGTTTGAGCTCCATCTCTGCAAAGGTGCTCCTCACTCAGGATCTAGACTGGATCCAACGTCCAGACCAAGCAGCAATCAAGCTGACAGCTTACAAACTTACACCACCTTTTTTACTTGCATTAAATTATACTCTTGTAGGGAAGTAGGCCATAAAAATGCCCTTGACCCTTCTTGGAGAACTGTTACTCTTAAACAGCAGAGTATCTTATCAGTAAATCAGTTTATTGGGTTAACAGTGATACAGAGCTTTTCCATATGAAGCTGTTAATTAGCAGTTAATCTACTGTATCTACTTTCAGTTTCATCACAGAATTGGGATCCAAGGCACTGCACCAGAAGTGCTGCTTTTCTGCTATATGACCTCCAGGAAGCACTGAGGTGTAGCAGAATAGCACAAATACCCACATTTTAAGAAATGCTTTCTTTTAGTTTCACAATTAAATACCAACTTTTCCTGCTCTAAAAATACAACCAAAAATACACTTTAGAGACAGAAGCATAACTGGAGGGTCACAGTGCTATCTAAAAACCCATACATAACCATGAGCAGGATATATAGAGGCGCAATTAATGCTTCATGTAGAAAAGTTTACAGAGGATAAAACCACACTATGTTTGCTAGTGTTTTCATTCCCATTTGTTCTTGGAAGAGAAAAAAACTACAGATGTTCAGCACAGAACAGTTCCTTTTTAAAACGGGACTACAGCTGCAAGCTTGATTCACAATTTTGCAGGGCTTATTCTGAGCAGACAGCCATCGGATTGTGCTTGAAGAACTCTCCTTCCATGTCTTTGCTCAGGAAATGGATTTCTACTGCTAGCTATAAATCTTCCATAGTATTATGTCTTTGATTTGTGCATAAAAAGTGGTGGTTCTAATAGCATCAGTTGTCACCTTGCATAAAACAACCACTTGATACCAAGCTGGGTTCCCACAATAATTGGTGGGAAAGAGGCCACATACAGGATGAGCAGAGTATCATTTCCTTGAGTAGCCTTGAAGTGTGCGCCTTCCTGTGTCATCTGAACCTGCCGAGGCATCGGGGCTGCTGTGAACCCCCCTGGGACCCCTACAACAAGTCAGGGTTTCTGAGGTGCTTTCAGAACCACTCCCTCTGCACACCTTGCTGGATGCAGACAACACAGAAAGCTGTGTGATGTAAAGGTAATTTGGGAAATGACACAGTGTGCAACCACAACGTGGAGACAGGAAAAAGAACCTGCATGACAGTTGGAACCTGGCCATTGTAGGACGTCCTCCGCAAAGTTGTGTGCTTACCTGCATTTGCATTGCAGTCTTTTCTGTACCAAGTGAAAATCTAGTTATTCTTCCGGGCTTTTTACTTCTCTTTCTAAAAACATGAGTGTAAATGGAACACCAATATTCTAAATGCATGCACTGATCCTTATTCTCTGCTGTTAGTTTTGCTTTGGTTTGTGGCCATTTTAGATGTAAGCTGTTTTGCTCTTCTTATATTTTATGCTAGTTACCCCTATATTTTATGAACCTCCCGGACAGTGTTAGCTTTGTGTGGTCCAGAAAAATAGTTAGACATCAATGAATAAATAACTCAAGAATGGCCATCAGCAGTCATTGAACTTCAGGTGTTTCCACAAACAGAAAAGCTCTAGCAACCCAAATGTATCAGGACTATTTATTTATTAATTTATTTATTACAAGCATTTATATCCCCTCCTTCTGCCAAGCGCTCAGGACTGCTTACAAATTACCTGCTGGTGTGAACACATTTACATGTTCTCAGCCAGTTATTGCTGGGCTCTTGGACTAGATCATCCAGCTAAGCAAATTTTAACCCAGGATAATCAGATCTGTGGGTTAATCATCTTCCTGTTGTTATGTATGAGTATTATCACAGTCCTGGGCTCCATGTGCCTTTCACGTATATTCTTCCCTGCTTTGTCTGTCTGGTTGCATTTACTCACTGGGGGCAGGGCGGAAGCATGATGCATCAATAATGTCTTCATTATCACTTTATGCAACATTCTTTGGCGAACAGGTACTCTGCATTGTTGACCTGTCAGCTCAGCTTGCTAATTAGTTCCTATTTGCATTTTGGGCAGAGTCCCTGACAACTGCTACTTGCCATCTGTCTGAAGAAACCCAGGATAGGTAGCATTCTTTTTGTTTTATCTCCAAGGTAGCATGGGTAAAAGGGCACTGTGTAGGCTGTTGTTCTAGCAAAACCATAAACATTTTGATGATGATAACACTGTTTCTGATGTACATAGGAAGATGCAGAGGGCAAGTAGCTTGAATATCGTGCTGGAGTCAGAAAGTTTCTTGCCCAGCTTTTCTCTTGTACTGTAGCTAGTTGTGTGCATAACATAACAAAAGATATTTCAAGTCACTCATTTAAAGTAACCCCAGATGTTACTTCAATATAAACACAATTGGCTCCATCAGTAGCTATCTAGCTATGTGTGCAGGAAAATTACAGCTTTGGCTACCGGACAAGTAAACTCAATCAAAGCTGTTTACTGTTGGCAAAAGTCTATAACCTCAAAATGCAGTAAGACTTAGTTGTTCTTTCCAATGTATTCTTCACACCCTCCACTCCCAGGCATGCCCATTATAGCAGACCAGTTCTACTTTCTAAATCTGGACAACAGTGCTGCTTACTCATTGGGTATCCAGCAAAAATCATGAAAGAGTAGTACTCAGACTTTGAACCTGTGTCTGCACTGGAGCTTTCCACACTCTGGATTCTTTGTTTTTCCTGCCACTTGGCACAAATGCAGTTTTAAATATTTGTTTGATACGATTGTTTTGGGAACGCATCAGCTCCTTATGCAGGTGCTGTTCTTAGTAGTTGAGGAACAAGGAGGATGTCCCTACATTGCCTGCCACCTCATGTTGCTATTTTGGTTCCTTTGCCCTCCATGAGATCCTGCCATAGAAGAGACGATCTAGGCATGCAGGAACAGAGCCTTTCATTTAAACTTGTGCCTGCCTCAGTCAGATATAAAGCAGGGACAAGGATCTGTTTTCAGAGAACAGGAGGAAGCCTCAGGTAAGGGGAATACCTTGCCAAGTGTATTTCTGATCTCAGCAGAGGAGAAAAGCACCTTTGAGACCCATATGACACAGATAATACAGCGCATAAGCAGTCACTTAAAATTAAGAGGGGTGTGTATGTTCATGTTCTTTTCCCTGAATCACCAAGTGTTCTTACACTCAATTGAGATGTGCAATATCCCAGATCACTTCTCAATATCCTTCAGGAAATCTCCCTTTGCGTTAATGTGGTCGCTCAAGCTGGGGCTACAGTTTGTCTTAACCACAAGATCCATGTTATGTAAACGGCTCAGTGTGGTGCCTACAGCAATAAGCCCTTCAGAATAGCTCCTTATTGCAGTTTAACTGGTCATTAGCAGCTGGAATAGACTGATTTCTTATGGGTTATGGCTTAAATAATTACCTGACACTCAGAGCCATTAAAAACAGTTAATGAAGAGTGGGGAAATCCATGAGGGGACAGCAGGGTTACGTACAGCCAGCTAGGAAATGTGCTCTCTTCGGTGGGAAGTGGTGCTTTAGATCCTGCTGCCTGGGGGAGACCAGCCTGACAGAACAAATAAAGCAGGAAGGGCTTTAATAAAATTGTTTAATTTTTTTTTTCTTTAAAGTAACTGTTGACTGTTATTTAGCCACTGCAGTGAGCTTCAGTAAGTTAATTTTTATGACACTGATTGATCAGAAGCTGGGATCCACTTTATTATTTTTTTAATAATGCTTATTAAAGAATATAGTGCATCAAAGGAAAGTACAAGAAAAGGTCCAGTGCTACCAAGGGCCCAATGTTTATTCATAAAATTATGACCCAGTCTTCAGAGCAAAAAGCAAATTAACCAAAGTAGTTTGAAGATAAAAAGAATAGGATATAACGAAGATATAGGATTTCCCCCACCTCCACCCCACACAAGAATTTAAATGTTTCAGAAAAGCAGACTTACCCTTGAAAGTCAATACTGTGTTATCCTGTTTCATAGGCAAAAGTCAAATCTCAATCGGGGTAATTCAGCAAGGTATGGGGAGAGACTTTTGAAAAATAACTTGGTTACTAACAACACGCTGAAGAGCAAGACACAACTTTTCATTTCTCAGAAATCCTCCAAATCATGCTCTTTTCAAATACTGCCCTTCCTTTTTGCTGCTTAGCTTTCTTCCAAAGGCTGAACCTTTTGTCTTCTGACAGCAGATTACTCTCCATGTAAAAAACATTTATCTGCTGTGATGCTAGGTGACGAATTTGAAGACTTTCCCCCTGGATATTCACCACCAGCAATCCAGGCATGCCTCTGCCTGCCAGTGGCTGGGGAACATGAGTAGGAGGGTGTAACTGCACTCATACTCTTCTTGTGTGAACAGAGTTTGCACAGGCCTCTGGTTGGCCACTGTGTGAACAGAATGCTGGACTAGGTGGACCTTGGTCTGATCTTACATTGCTTGTCTTATGTTCAGTAATTTCTTCTCAGTTCTTAGGCCCACACCAAAGCAAAATCATCATCATCATCATCACTATAACTCTGTGTAGTTTACAATGCCATATAAAATACAATTTTAAATACAATGAACAATAAAAATGCAATAAAACTATAATACATACTATAAAGACAAAATTTAAAATCAAATGTAAAAAGCCAAAATAGCTTATACAAATGAGGGCCTGTAAAGCAGTTAACACAATGCCCCAGTATAATACTAAAATTAATTGAATTCTGTGTCATGGACAAAAATTTTAACCTGGCATTGAAAAGGTAATTAGAGTTGGTGCCAGGCAAGCCGGAGTGGGGAGCTTGTTCCATAAATGGGGGGGGGGGAGCACTGAGAGTGCCCTTCTTTTTGTTGCCACCTGAATCTCCCTCAGAGGTGGCAGTCAGAGGCAGGCCCCAAATCTTGATCATGGTGTCCTGGTAGATGGTGCTTGGGTGATGGTTTTCATCCATTTTGTGGTTCCAAGCTGTGTAGAACTTTATAGGTTAAATCTAGTGCCTTGACTTGGGGTTGAAAGCACATAAGCAACTAATTCAAGCAGGCTAGAATTGGTGTTACATGATTGGGCCTTCTGATCCCTTTTATTAATTCGGCAGCCATGTTTTGCAAAATCTGCAGCTGCCCTCAAGACACCCCCATGTAAAGTGTGTTGCAGTAATCCAGTTTATAGATTACTAGAGTGTAGATTACTGAAACCAGGCTATCCCTGTCCAGATAAGGACATAGCTAAACCACCAGCCAAACCTGGTAGAAGGCATTTCATGCGGTTGAGGCCACCTAGGCCTCAAGTGACACAGATACTTCAAAGAGCATTCCCAGATTATGTACCTGCTCTTTTATGGGGCTTGCGACTCCATCCCTCTTTTTCATGGCACTGGAAATTCTCCCAGGCAGAGCCCCAAGGAAGTCAGCAACAATGTAGGTCGGGAGAGAAAGACTGACAAGATGGTAGGAAAGGACAGGCCAGGTGAAAAAAATGGCTGGCAAGATGATAAAGTTAGTGGCAGCTGCAGGCTTCAGATACTCAAATGGTATAAGTAAAACCCTTTTTCCCACCAGTTTATTTCATTTCACTTCAGTGAGTCACACTGATAAAAGGATTCTGCAGCATTAAAAACGGGTACACTAGATCATGTTACCCCATGCAGATAAGCATTACATCATAACTAATTGACCTTTTGACCAGCTTAGTGGCTAAAGTGCCCATGGTAAACAAAATGAAGAACATGGCCTGGTGTAAGGTCTGAAGAACTGGTCCTCAGGGACCAAGATGTAGAGGAAAAGTAAAATTCCTTCATTGTTACTTGTTTAATTCGTTTCTTCACATGATGGCAATGCACTTCCGTAGCTTTGAGAGATACTAGAGAATTTACATTCTCTGTACTTCCTGTTAGATCCAGTTTGTCAATGTGCAGTTTCTCTCTCCAGTGCATTTCTGGGCAAGTTTAGAAAAGATGGTGCAAACAACAGCCTGTTTCACTCCAAGTCAATGCAACCTGCCTAGCAAGATTAGCCACCTCTTTCTAGATAGGGCTTTCAGTACTTCTTTGTCTAGGTCAAGCGTTGTGGGTGTATCACTAGAAATATATTGAATATTTCAGAACACTTTGTCTCATTATACAAAAGCATTTTGCACAGCACTTTGAGGGCAAAGTCACTCAGATTCATCACAGTTGGAATTGCATTTACTTTAATACAATTCCATCAACACAGGGATCCAGAGCACCATCTGGTGCAAGCTTGTTGGATGAATTTGTTGTAGAGGCCTAAGGATGTGGACAAGGTGCTTGGTTTAGTTCATCATTTCAGCTTTATGCTCGATCCTTGTTCATCTTGGTTTATTACTCAAGTGAGGGGTAATCTTCTGGACATCTGGGTCCAGAAGCCATGAATGCTTCTCTGAAACAGGGAGGGATCCCAGCCTTGTTAAAAGAAACTGTAATTGGACCACTCTGGAAAAAGACCAATGTGGACCCAGAAGACATTAACAACTATAGGCCGGTGGCCAACATCCCCTTTTTGGGCATGGTATTTGAGCAAATGGTAGCTAAATAGCTCCAGGCACTCTTGGATGAAACAGACTGTCTTGATCATTTCAGTTGGCTTCAGGCCTGAATTTGGAGCAGAGTCTGCCTTGGTCTCCCTGTGTGATAACCTTTGCCAAATGAGAGACAGCGGGAGTGTGACCCTGTTGGTTCTCCTGGACCTCTCAGTGGTTTTCGATACCATTTGCCATGGTATCTTTCCAGATAGGCTGGTTAGGCTAGGAGTTGGAGGCATTGCTTTTCAGTGGTTCCACACCCACCTCTGCCACTCCTTCCCCAGTAATCCTGCCACTGACTTTAATTACAGTAGGAAAATTGTATTGTGATGAAGTGCTCATAACTGGCAAAGTTTTATGTACCATGACTTTGTTTTTCTACCCCCCCTGCAGTGTTCCATGCCTTCCTGCATAACAGCTTTCCATGTAACATGCGCCTTTGAACACAATCTGGACATGCGGACACTTTTAGCAGAGAACGATGAAGTAAAATTCAAGTCATTCTGTCTTGAGCACAGCAGTGGAGCCACCAAACCCCCAGATGAAGCTAGGGTGGATGCAGACCAAGGCAAGCTTGACATGGAAAAAGTAACACTGAGGAAGCAGAAGCTCCAGCAATTGGAAGAAGACTTCTATGATCTTGTGAAGCCCTCTGAGGTGGCTGAGAACCTTGACTTGACTGAGTGGCTAGTTGATTTTGTCTATCAGTACTGGAAGATGAAGAGGAAAGCCAATTACAACAAGCCTCTGATGATACCCAAAACAGATGAGGTGGACAACTTGGCTCAACAAGAGCAGGATGTGCTCTACCGACGCTTGAAACTCTTCACACATCTCAGGCAGGACCTTGAAAGGGTGAGTTAAAGTTCTGGATTAGTGAAATCCTCTGCTTTTCTTCCAAAACGAACTTGGCTGTGGTGACAGTAAACGTTTGCTGCATTTACCTTATCAGATTTTCCTGAAAAATCACTTAAACATGGCAGTACTCCTGTTTGATCGTTACCTGTTTGGACATTTTCATTATTATTGTTTTCCATGGAGCTCCTCATTTTTCCCTATCGTGAGAGTTATGAGAGGAGCCTCAGCTGTGGAGGCAGTGGGGAGCTTTGGAAGGCTCAGCACAAGGATGGTGAAGATCCCCACCTGGTTTTTCTTCTTGTGTGTGAGCAAAAGGGTACTATACTGTCTTTGGTAGATTAATAGCCATTAGTCAGTGGTGAAAGTATCCTTCAGAACAAATCCATTTCCTTGGTTGCTAATAACACTTGAGAAGCTCAGCAGAGAAGTCAGAGAAGAAATACCCATGGAGATCACTGGTCCCTTCTTAGTTTAATGGAAGCATCTCAACACACATTTGGGGGTTTATTCTGGGTAAACTAAAAGCACGTTGTTAGGGTAGGGTAGAAAGATGCCTGCTCTCATTAAAGTTATTCTCTGCTGTTTCCTTTGTGACTATTTTTATAGTAGGGCTGACTTTGTAGGTGAGGCCAGGAAGTGCTTTGACATCATCTTTAGGAATGGTCGATGTTAGTGAAGTCACTCACAATAACAAATTATCATGACAGAGCTGCTTCTACTTTCTTTCCTCTTGCTTTTCCCCTGCTGTGCCTAGTGCAGGCTGTGCTGATGCATGCAAAAGAGTAAAAGAAGATTTATTAGAGTCCCGCTCTCTGAAGTGCCACGCTGCCAGCATTCTTGGATTCCTGTAAATTTCTCTTTTATTAGCTATGCACACACACACAAACACTGGCAGAACCAATTGTGAAGCTATGGAAGCCAGAGGAGAGGGAGACAGAGCTGGCACCGCATAAACAACTCAGGAGATGGAACAGGCAAAACCAATTGCCCAGTATAGCTCTTTGGGAGAGGAAAATGCAGAGAAGCAGAAAGGAAAAGTTCGATATGGGAAGCAAGAAGGAGATAATAGTCATGGGAATAAATGGACAAGGGGTAAACCCTGATGGAGAATACTTTGGGTGCAGTGCGGCTGTACCATGTTCAAGGGTAAAGCTGTGCAAGATTTGCACAGTGTTTTCAAATAAACTGAAATGTTTATGCTTGTCCAGAGCAGAGTGAGGTGAAATTGTGTATTCACTTATTTTGATCCATACTTATGTGTTGCTGAATGTGTTTATATCTGCCTCTCCAGAAGAGTATATAGCAGAACTCATTCTTACAGGCATTAGTATACATGGTACTTTGTCCAGGTCTTAGGATGGGTTGCCTGTCTTCACCATCCAAGATAAGACTGGGGTATTCCTTCTCTGGGTAAAAATGGCACAGATCCATAGAAAATTCTGTATGTGTAGGAGATACAGCTGCTGAAGGAAAAAGTTGTTCTTCAGGACTTTGAATGCCTTAAAAGAAAAGCTCTCTACAAAGAAAACTCTAGTGTTGTTTTAAGGTTACATTGGCCTTTGACCTATCTTCCAACTCACTCCTAGTATTTCTATACCAGCTGTTGCTACATTCTTAGCCACAACCTAGAAACCAGCATTGTAATCAAAGCACTGTCCTCTTTAAGACTGGTTTTTATGATATAATGGATTTCCATGTGCATCCATCCAGTCATAGATTATAACACTTCATGACACTCACATTGGGCTCTCTAATATGCCTTATAGATATCAAAGCACAATTTTCCTTAAATTTGCAGGCTGTAAAATACTGCCAAGCAGACCTAGTGTTTATATGGAATCTTGTATTCCAGGCACCCTGCTACTTTTTAAAGTCTTTTGGCAGCTTATATTATTAAGCTTTCTCCCAACTAGAAATTTAGAAGCTAATGTTTAAATCTAGCATTCTCTTGAATCCCTCTCTGTGCATACATTGCAGGAAATCTCAAGTTTTGTCATAGTGAGCCTTCCTAAGCTAAGGAAAAGCCTCATTGAGCTCTTACAAGCATATAAACTGAGGCAAAATAATGACAAATCAGTCAGCTGACGCTGCTCATCTCATTCTGTGCTCCAGGAGTGGGAAGATCAAAAGAAAATTAAATGGCTCATTGTGGGTAACAATACTGGAAGAAAATGCCTTGATCCAATAAAAATAAGATATTTATTAAAATGCAGTGTACTGTTAGAACAACAGAAAGTTGCCCCAGTGTTTGCCATTTAATGTACCACAAAGGAACAACTGTATGTCTCATTACCCCCACCCCCAGCAATGTCAAATAACAGCAGAAGTGAATGTACTAACACAATCACTTGCTGGCACTGACTGAGTAGAAAGATGGAGTCGAGCCAGCATTGTATCTCCTGGCTCAGTCCAGACAGAAAAAGGAGCTGGCAAGGTATACCCCCCATTCTTGTGAATTCTCCATTCATACTGTTAACACGGCATCGTGGCTGGTCCAAAATCCAATTACTGAAGAAATACATTAGCACTAGAAAAATGAAGAGTGACCACCTAGCAGCTTCTTTGTCTAATGTGGCATTCATTTTCATATCTTAAGATATGGGGTCCAAAAGTCTCATCTTATACAAGGACTTATGCAATTATAATAAGTAAGTGAAGTCATCAACTTGAATATGTGTGTAATCTCCCCTCTCCCCCAGTTTGCAACTGAGGAGTCTCTAAGCTGCTTCTGGAAAGTCTTTGGATAGTTCTGAGTAGTTGTAGCACCAAACTGCTTTCCAGAATGGGTTTGTATTTAACTTTTGGGGAAAGTATGTTTGGAAGATCTTTCCTAACAGGTATTTTATATATTATATTATTATATCCATTTATATTATTTAAGGGAAGTGAGGCTGCATCGGGGACAGGTTGGCTGAGGCTTCCATCATAAATGTCTGGATTGAGCAAACTTGTTGTGAATTCAGAAGACAGGTTCCCACCCCATAATAATTTTTCACAATGGCTGAATAATATCTCATTGCGGAACTGTCAGATTATAAAATACAGTTAATTTGGTGCAATCCATACAGTGTAATCCTGTGGCTGCCAAATGCTTTCCAGACAGTCATAGGATAAGTCAGAGTCTTAGCTCCAACCTTGGAAATGCATTCCAAGGTTAGAGCTGGCACTCTGATGATGGAGCATCTTCCATCCGCCCTTACAGCTGGTTTTAAAGTCTTTCCATGCTGGTTGCAACTCTGTAGTCACAAATACAACTTTTGAGCCAGTGCCAGCAGAGTACTGCAGAGGGTGGGACATAGTGGAGTGAGGCTTCATCAGGAAATGAGTAATCCTGGCAAAGTCTCAGCTCTTCCTCCTTCCTGAACAAACATCTTTGTCATTTACGGGGCAAGAGAAGTGCAGAGGCAATCCTTGCTCCCATGCTCAATTGGAGACACGTAATTCTCAGAGTTCAAGCAGGTTACTGGCAGCCACAGTACGAGATGCTACCCCTCCAAGATCTTGTCTGCTGTGAAAACTACAGTGGCGAATGTATGTTGAGTCCTTTGGGTATAGCATGGATCCTGTTTTGCATATGGAAAGTATAGAACTTACTGACTCTGAATTATTCCTAGGACAAGCTTACCCAAAATATATTTCAGTAACCTTGCAACAGATTTGTGCCCAAGGAGCCTTTCTGTCCATGATTCCAGCTGAAACCCATAGAAAACTTGTTTTGGGAGATAATGGGAGAGGACTTTTCCCCTTCCACTCAGTACCATTTAAACAGTCCTGAAAGCATTCCTGGTCACCACCACAACTTGGCCATCTTGTCTCAAGCAATCAGCTTAGAAGCATCTGAAATCTATGAGACTCTGTAACCAGAAGGAACTAGACTTCATCTCTGGTGGGAGTTGCAATTCCCCATTTCTCTCCTAGTTTCCAGGTTTCCTTACCAACATTACTTCTCATCTTCATACAGTTAAATTTGGCTTCATCAGCTGTGAATGTGCTGATACCATCTGAGAAAGAGAGATAGAGCTGGGTATCCTTAGTGTATTGAGGTTTCAGTCTTGATGTTTCTATATATTCTTGTCCTGCAACCTCATATACATGTTGTCAAGTGGGAGAAAACAACAGAACTCTTAGTGATCCCACAGGCAACATTCCGGGTAGAAGACAAATAGTTGACCATCACCATCTTCTGGGACATTTGTGCCAAGAATCAGCAGAACCAGTCAGGAAAAGTTCTCTGGATACCTGCCAGGTCTTGCGTTAACACCTCATGGGTTGCAAAAGGTCGGTCAGATTCCATGGGGTGCAATTTCCTTTAGGTTACAGTGGTGCATCAGAACCACAGGCATATTTTGAGACTGTGCAAATGGCTTTGCGATTTCCATTTCCAAATAACAGGCGTGAACTACAGTCAAGAGCAGTGACATCACAAGACTATGGTGAATGCAAGTATGACCATTTGTTTCAATGTAGTTCTAGTTTTGTGGAAGGAACTAAAGTACACTGAGGCGCGGATTGTAAAAGCACTTGTAATACCTGCCACTGGTAACTGTCAGAACCCTGCCACTCAAATCTGGAATATCTTTACAGTGGACTAAAGTCTTTTAGAAGTAGAATAGAGACACTGAACTGCATAAGAGTTTTTATAATTTGTATCCTAGATGACTAGATTATGCACCGAGAATTCCAACCAAGTTCTAGGTTGGAATCAGCAAGATCTAGGTTTAGAGTTCTCTGGTCAGCAGTGCACATATCTGCCTCCACCCCTTGTTTTTTCTTATACTCTTATTCCTAGGAGAACAAGTGTGTGGACCACAGCAGGGTACACTTGACAGAAAAGTGCTTCCCCACTAGAAGCACTCCCACTGTTAGTTTATGCAAATGATATTTCTTCCCACCAGTGTCCAGGATTTGTCTCTCCTGCCTTCCATCCCTTATTCTGTTTCCCTCACTAATTTCGTGGCAGGACTAACAGCATGTTCAATTACTGTTTGGAACATGACCCTAAAAGACCAAATAAAGCAATTATGAAAGAACATTACTCTGTGGCTATGAAAAAGAAGATGAAGGAGATATATATGTATGTATGTATGTATGTATGCATATATGGATGGGGTGTTTCCAAATAAATTGAACATTTTCCTAATCCAGACTCCCAAATGCCAATAAATGTGAACATTCCTTGTTGATGGACAGCTACTGTTCTACCCATTTTCTATAACATTTCCTCTCTCCTGACCACACAAAGTCCCCTTCATCTTCACACTCATCTTGCTTCATCTCAGATGTCCTGCCCCACCAGCTTGTCCACTTAATCTTTGTTCTAATTCTTTATATATTTGCTTTGTTCCTACTCTCTGGCCCATTTCAAGCACTGATTTTTGATTATATGGTCTTACCCTGTTCAGCTGAGGGGCTTTCTTTGCTTTGCCTTCTAATATTGGAACAGGATGTGTCTGAAGCTACCTAAGGAACCTACAATTGCAGGTGCTGAGAGAAGGATGGAGGCTGTAAAATATAATGGCTTGAGATTTTCCTCTACAACCAGTAGCAGCTGTTACCCACTGGGGCTAGTGAGGCAGAAGTAGGGTCACCACAGGCAGAACAAAGGGGTTCATCATAGGCAGAACATAATACAGAAAAGTATTATTTTGAATTCTCAGTTATTAAAAGAGAAATTGGGGGAAATTAAAGCTGATGACATGTTTTCTAAACATGCAAATAAAATCCATAAAATAAATCCATACAACATCAGAGATAAGCAGGGGTTTTTAAATCTCTGGCAGCCAAAAATTTGGGCCCACTGGAAGGAAAGCAACCAAAATCCACCCTTTTCATATCTTTCCTAATTGTATCTCTTTGCATGCCTATTCAGAAGTAGCAGTAAAAAGCAGTACATTACAAAAGCTGAGCATGCGCATGCCTACTCAGAAGTAACAAGGACTGGATTACTCAAGCGTAAGCATAATAAGTATATTCTGAGCTCATCCAAAATACGCTTCCTTGTGTAAGCATCCGCACAGTTGAACAGAAATCCCTTTTTGTATGCAAGGGAGTTGACTGGGGCTCAGTATCAAATACCTGGAAGGAAAGCAAAAGAAAGAGCAACTGTCCCTCTACAGCTGTGTCCCAGCTCGCTCTCTGCACAGTGATCTTTCCATGCCATGCAGTCATGCTTGCCCTTTTTAAAACACGCACACTCATCCTTGACTTGCCTGCTATTGCTGTTCCTCACAGATGCAAAGGGGGAGCAGAGACCAAGGGTGCAGTGCTTTCTTCCCAACCTTCCCTTCATTTTGTCTCAGACAGAAGGGAAAATGTTTGAATATGTACAGTTTAAAGAAAAAAACCAACATAGTCCTGTTAGCTAAGGGCTTTACAGGACACCCGTTGCGCAAAATTAAAAGGGGTTTCTCGTGCAGGTGCAGAGAAGTAATAAAGTTTGCATTTAGGAAGCAAGCAAGAGAGCATTTCTTCTCCCGCCCCCCACCCCCTGCCCCAGTGCTTCATTCCCCCACTCTGCTGACTAAATTGTAATTGAGGAAATGTTCTGAGCATATGCAGATCCTGCAGTATTCAAAAACTTGGAGAATTCCAGGATACAGCAGAGGGTAAGAACATGCATGGAGGAATGTTCTAAATATGCCCGAACGCCGGGAGGATTCCAGGCCTCAGCAGAGAGGGAGGAGGAGGAAGCAGTCGATAAAAACAAGTAACTTGCTGGTGAGGGGCTTGGAGCCTGCTTTGGACTGAAAGGGGTAGAGGCTGTTGCCCATATACCCTGAACATGCCCTACCAGGTAGTCTTTGCTACAGACATGTGTGTTGTGAAAAATGATATTGCCAGAAGCCTAACAAATACAATTTGTACATTGTTTTTCCCAGGCTGGCCAAAGGACTGTGTGTTTATATGGTTGGTATAAATGTCTAGATTTGAACGTAATGGTTAGGGCTGTTACAATAGTGTATTATGTAAAGGGATAGTTCACTTTAATGCATTCCTAGTGAAGTAAATGGAAGAACCACAGAGTAAATTGCACAGTGTTTTTCTTTGATAGTTTGGTAGTCCTAATGCCTTGCTTTCTCCTGGTAGTTCAAAGCATTTTGTTAGTAGAAGGTACATTCTTAAGAACAGAATACAATATTTTAGTATCCTTACTTTACTCTGGATTCAACCCAAAGGTTTTAAGGAAAGCAAGCTGTCAAAAATCATGTGACCAAACAACAATTTAAACAATAGTTGATGCCTCTAAAAATAATAAATAATAGAAACCACAGTGGAGGAACAAAGAAGCAGATGAAAAATCTTCAACTGCCTTTGTCTATCTTTCCATTATTTTAATGGTAGTTGAGTATCTGTTTATCCTCATAACTTCCACAGGTGTTCAAAAATACTGAGAGACTCATTTTTTAGCTGGAAGTGTGGTATCTTGCAGATTTTAGTCCTTAAGGCTTGTGTGTATGAGCGTATAACTTCTCATTTCATACTTGGAATTAAGTGTCCAAATGAGAATTACTTCATTGTATTAAAACCAAACATAATAGTCTGGTTGTATATTATTCTTAAATATCCAACCTTTTTTCCTCTTGTGAGGAACCTAAGGCAGTTCTTAAGTTCACTCCTCCACTGTGTTTTTATCCTCACAGCAACAACCCTGTGAGGTGGGTTAGGCTGAGAATGAGTGATTGGCCCAGTGTCACCCAGTGTGCTTCTTGGCCAAGTGGGGACTAGAACCCAGATCTCCCAGTTCCCCAGTCCAGTACTCATAACTCCACATGGGCTCTCTATATATTCATTCAGAAGTCAACCCCCCTGAGTTGGGTGGAGTTTACCCCCAAGGAAGCATACAGTGAATTGCATCCCAAAAAGGTAGTGTTGCAGTAGGAACCAAACCCAGGAGATGTGTAGAGGTGAAGCCTTGAACATTATATCAGTTTCTCATTTTTTCAGTTAGTGCACATCAGATAGGACCTTTGTTACTGAGGCAACTGAAGAGTCCAGTTAAATCTCCTATAAATGAAAGAAGCAGCCATCATTATATAAATTTAACTTATAGTTATATCCTCATAACATGATTGCTTTTGGATGCTGGATGCACTGAGTGTGGTTGACTAATCTAGTCAAATCCTTTCACACCTAAATGAGCATTTACCTGTAATCGACAAAGACAAGCTGTTTACATTTGTAAATATAGTTACCTTTGAAGTGCTATAATACACATTAGTTTCAGAATGACATTGCTTTTTCTCTGGCTCATTAGAACTTCTTCTGTCTGATGAAGTGGGCTATATTCTGCAGAAGTTTATGCCAGAATAAATGTATTAGTTTTTAAGATGCCACAAAACTCTTTGCTGTTTTACAGCTTAATGAGGCTGGTATAGTCATATTTGGTGTTCACCTTTGCTTTCTTTTACTTGCAAACTGTTAAAAGGTTGCACCAGCAGACCGATGCAATCAAATAGATTTTGGAATGCTCTTGAGTAACTCCCAGTCAGTCAAGCTAGTGATCTACCTGAAGCCCTAGACTCACTATGGCGTGGTGAGATGAGGAGGGCCAGAAACTCGATTGCACTTCAGTGCCGTTTTTGACACTTTAGAAGCTGCCCTCTTCCTTGGTGTACTGGGGGGCTGCAATCAATGAAACAGGCTGCATATTGGCTAGAGTGCAAATGGTGTAAGATGCCAAGTGAACGTGCTGCAGGCTGCGGAGTTGTGCCTACTGAGCCGCAGTGTAGGCAACAAAGAAGCGTTCCTTTGCACCTGGCACTGCATTGCGAAGCACTTTTGGGTGTTCCAGGCCCCAGAAAATAGAGCCCTGGTCCCCTTAAGACCCTTTTGGCCATGGGATTGCGAGCACAAAATCACTTGTCTCTGCAGTGCACGTGATGCTGTTGTTGGTGCAGCTCCAGTGGCGCTATCGGGCGCTGCCTCCTGCCCAGTCTGTGGGACCAAGTCCGGTTGCTGCAGCTGGATGACAGCAGTGCACACCCCCTCTTGATCCTCGCCCCTCCTGGCTAATGAAAGCTCGCTGAGGCTGGTGGAGTCCAGGCGGGCCCAAGGGCTGCTCAACTCATGTCTGCCTTCATGAGACCCTGTTAATCCTACCCGATCTGTCACTGGCTTTTGATACCATTTGCCATGGATAGGCTAAGTGGGCTAGATTTTGGAAGCCCTGTGTTACAGCATTTCCATTTTACCTGTAGAATCAATTCCAGATAGTAACATTGGATGAGTATTCCTCAAACCTTGTGGCAAGTGAGGAATGGGGTTCCACAGAGCCGTGGTGGGAGCAAAAGGACACGCAGCTGTGAATCCTTGAGACAACTGAATCGGGAGAGGCTGTACAAGTCCCAGACCAGTGCCTCAAGTCAATGATGAGATGGGTGAGGGCCAGTAAATGGGAGTCATATCCTGGCAAACATCCTGTGTGTGGGTGCTGCCTGAGTCAGAGATATGAGATTATTGCCTATTCCGAAAGGGACTGCATCCCCCCTGAAAGATTAAGTCTGTAGATACTCCTAGATGCATCATAGTTGCTGGAGTCCCAGGGGACTGCAATGGCTTGGGGTGCCTTTTACCACCTCTAAGCGGTTCACCAGGACAGCTTGGCCACAATGAACCAGGCCCTGGTAGCCTCAAAACTGGATTGCTGCCAAGTGCGCCATGTGGGACTGCCCTTGATGCTGCCCCAGAAGCTGGAGTTAGTGCAGAGTGCAGGCACTCAGCTGCTGTTGCAAGCTGTCACTTTTCAGCGTGCAACTCCTTTGCTGAAAGAGCTGCATTGGCTACCAGTTCAGTCCTGGGCCAGGTTTAAGGCTTTAGTAGTAGTGCAAAGGCCTGAACAACTTAGGCTCAAGATACCTGACAGAGTGCCTGCTTCCTTACCACTCAGGCCTTCAGAGGACATTTTCCTGGTGGTTCCACATGGACTAATGATCTGATTGGAGTCCATGAGAAGAGCCTTCAGAGTGGCAGTCTCACTTCTGTGGAGTTCCCTGCCTTGGGAGGTCAGCCAAGCACCAGCACTGAAGGCTTTTCTTGTCGGGCAGCCAGTCTTATTGTTGCTTTGATTTCATATGTTTTTATTTATTCCTTTTTTCTTCTTTTATAAAATCTGGTATATTCATTTGCATAACGTGACACTTAAGGATCCCTTTTTTAATAATCAAGGGCCTGTTCAAAACCCGACCATTTTAAAGCCCTTCACTGTCTTGTTTCTTTGATTCTGTTCTCTCACACATTTTTAAGAACAACATGCCTTTAGCAAATGGTCATACAATTGTCTCGTGGCACCCAGAGCTTTTTTTAAAAAATGAAATTGTTTGAGCACAGGGCTTAATTACATCAGTTATAAATCACTGTATTTATTTGTCTGGGTGGTGATTTACCATTCAGATCCTGGAAGCTCACTGCCCATGTAAAACCTCACTCACATTAATTCATCAGTAAAGACAGCATAAACTCAGATAATTGGAAAAGTGTAAATACACGATGTCTCTGTTGCTATGGGCAAGGCAGCTTTCACAGAAAGCCTTTGACAAGCAACAATTCTGTTAATGCTTTGGTGGGAGAGATTAATGAAGCAGTGAGGTGGAGGTTCAAATGTGATGCTGGAGATGCAGATACTCCTAAACATTCATGCCGTTATTTGTTGTAGTCCTTTTTTTAAAGGAGGGATGACTAAAGATGTGGGTGATTCAAGCAGATGAGAGGGACAAAAGGGATTGGGCATGATGGGAAAGAATGAAAAGTGTGATGTACCAGTATAATCACTGAAAATAACTGTGAGGACATTTAGCTGTGTCTTCAGGACCTAAGTAAAAAGTAACGTTTCCTCCAGATGTGATTCCCATGTACAGCTCTATCATTCTTCCTCACCGATATAGTACCATTATGGGTTCCCAACTATCCAGGAGAGTTTGTTTCTTGTTTGTTTGATTTTATTACTCAGTAGACACTTGTCAGTGTGACCATATGCCATGCACACCTGGAATCTGGCTTCCACATACATATCCCTAATTGGAAGAAGAGCCTTGATGTGTGTGTGATCCAACTTCTAAGGCTGGATATGTGTAGCCGTATTAGAACATCGACAGTACCACCAGCCATGGGGTAGGATTAATTATTTTCACTGCTTTGTCTATGATGCAGCAGAGAAGTTCTCAGCAGTCAGTGTCTGTACCAGCAGAGCTGTGTTTATAACTGCCTGAGCTCCCCATTGGCTGACCCCAAAGGCCAGTCACTGTCCACCAAGCCCCATGAAATGCCATATTTACTGTGTGTCAGCCTAGGCACATATTTTATTTATGTGTGTATCAATGTATGGGTCCTCTTTTAAGCCAAATATGACCCCCAATTCACAATTAAAATATAAAACAACTTAGAAATTTTTTAAAGATCTTTAAAGCATTGCCGACAAGAAACTGAAAGTCTTAAAAACAAAGTGTGGAACTAAAACATTGTAAACATTTTAGAACAAAAATATTTCAACAGCCTACCTAAAACTGAAGAAAGAAGGGACTGGGATAGCTTCTCTACAAAGAGATTTCTATAGGCAGGGGGCTGCCACAGAGAAGGCCCTATCTGTGTTCCCACAACCTTAGCTGCCTTGTGATAGGGTACACAGAAGGACATCTGAACTACAGGCAGTTTTATTCGAGAGGAAGTTGATCCATACGAACCCACAAGGTCCTAAAGAAGGCATTTAGGACTTTGTAGATGAACACCAGCATCATTAATTGTACCCAGAAAAGATTGTCAGTCAGTGCATTTGCTGAAGTATTGGTGTAATATGGTCAAGCTTGCACCAGAAAACCAATCTGACTGCTGTAATTTACACTAGCTGCAGTTTCTGAATGCCCTTCAAGGCCAACCCCATGTGGGACACATTAAACTAAGTGAAATGGACAGTGATGAAGACATGAGTCACAGCAGCAAGATCTGCATTCTGCAGGAAGAGACACAACTGCTTCACCAATCAAAGCAAGACAAAGGCACTCCTGACCACAGCAGCAACCTTACTATCCAGAAACAATGCTGAGTCCAGAAATATCCCCAAGCTATGAATCTGATCCTTGAGAGAAGGCATTACCCTGCCCGTAACAGGCTGCACCTCCAGTCCTAGAGGTACTGTCCAACAGTACCATTGTCTTGTCCACACTGAGCCTCAGCTTATTAGCTCACATCCAGTTCATTTCTGCATCCAGGAATGCCAATCCTACATTCTCTGGGAGGAGACATTGCATCAGTTATTGAGGTTCCAAGCTGTGTAGAACTGCATAGGACAAAACTATTCTATCAGTAAGGTTTCCTGTGGTTTCTTGTCAGGTTATTCATTGGGTCTTAAGCTACCAATATAAGTTCTAAATGATGTGTGCAATGTTCCTTGATTTGTCACTGGGTCAAGAAAACCCATTAATAACCTGTATTAACCTACTCCTGAGCAACAGAAATCCACTAAACAAAACAAAGAGTTGGACATTTGCCCTGTCATAAATCGCTTAAACAAATAATAGAATCTCTGTTAAATTGGTGCAGATTATCTATTGTTTTGTTTTGTTTTAAGTGCAGAGCGCACACAATTATTTATATATAATCTCCAACAGGCCAGTTTTATATCAGTAGGAATTGGCTAGAGGCTTGGAGTGTTCAAGCCTTCAGAGATATTCACTGGCCAGCTTCACACTCTGCATGCTGGTCATGTACTGCTTGATTTCCATAATTATCTGTCCAGGGTTATCAAGACTTGGTAAGGTGGGTGGCAGAGGTGGCTTCCAAACTCATTGATTCCAGGGTGATGTAGAAGCCATGCCTGCCATCCACCAGCACTGGATTTGGATGGCGCAGCAACTTGCCTCTGGCATGGTAGCTATGGAAATGAGGCCATGATAGTGGCTTTTTCTTCCCTGATCATGCAAAACCATTCATATGTTTGCTTTCATATCAGCTGCCAATACTGTTCTTGCATGTGACCATAGTTGCCCTGGAAAATGTGGTCTTATTAATATATGAATAATCTAGAGTAGACTCAACTTCAAAAGATATATTTGGATTCCTGCTAAGTATTTATCTCATACTATGTCTTTCACAGTGTGCAGGTTCACACAGCACAAGAAGTCATGCTGAAATCTTGCCATTGTGGTCCTGTTGTTTTGCCTGGACTCTGTTCCAGAGTTTGTACATGGTAGGATTAGTTTTCTAATCCATGGAGAGAATCAGTAGTCTGTGGCTTCTCTGGTTGTCCAGACCTGGAATTGCCATTTTACCACTGTCGGTATGGGGACACCACAGAGTCCCTTGGCAGGAGCAGCATCAAAAGTGGCTGCTTCTAGCCTCTAGTCTCTGCTGCTCTCAGCTCCCAGGCAACAGACCCATCACTGCTAGCTTTATTCCCACTGGCTGAACTATATGGCCACCTCCCTGTTTACTTTTGGAAACATGGAGACAGCATGAAAGCACACAGAGGGAGAAAGGTGCAGCAGAGGAGATAATTACAACACTGTTAATCTTCATTTAATAAAAATCTCTGTGGTGGTTAGAGTGGCTGGAAAAGACTGCAGGCTTTCAAGGGGAACGGGGGGAACCTGCCTCCGAACTGCAATGGACCAGTCAGAAGGAGGTGGCTGCAGTCTATAGGCAAAAATAGGAAAAGGAAAGAGATTTTGCTTCTAGGAGCTGCCAGGATACATGGTGAGGCAAGGAGGAAGGAGCAGGGAAACTGCGCTACCCCAGTAACCACCACCAGTAAGTTTGGACAGAAACCCACATGCCATGAACAGCAGAGTTCTTGGCCATGTTGTGTGAACCCAGCCAGCCAGGCAGACTTAAAACTATTGGTGAAGGCATGTTGGAGATTAGCACCAGGCTTTTCTTACCCCTGCACACAAATTGAAAGGGGCAAATGGTAGAAATCAGCAGCAATTCCACTTGAGGACTGACCTTGAACTTCAGGGCTCAGAGGTTATGCTCTCAGGTGGCTGCTGTTGCTTCTGTATGATAAAGTGTCAGGAAGCCACTTGCTGCTTGGACAGTCCCTTTTGGTCTCCTTCATTTCTGTCCGGCTTTGCTGTCTCCTGAACAGCTCTGCTGTCGAAACAGGATAGCCAACTGGTATGAGGTTTTCTTTTACCATTGACATGCCTACTGCATACCATATTTATGCTGAATGGAGCTTTTCTCAGAGGGGAATTTCTTGCAACTGGGCCATCAGTCACTGGTAAAATGGCAGCTCCCCTGAAGGAGGCAAGACAGAAGTGACCTTTGGATGACTGGGTTTATTTCTGAAGTATTGTCATTTGTTGTACACCTGCCAGGCAGAAAGGTAGTGTTTTTGAAGCAGAAGTTCTCCTTATCAGACAGAACAACCTGGCCATAAAAAGCAAAAATTAGGTGTTCGGACCATTGCCTTGAAACATGGCTCAGTGTCTAGACAATGGATCTGTCTAAACTTTAAATGAAATTAGGGCTACTTAAAATTGGTAATACTTTAGAAATATCAGACACGAGCCTAAAAATATTTTTCTTTATAGATGTGCTTAGCCAGTATAAATACACAGGGGTTCAGTGCGTAATTAATTGAAGTCTCACTGTCTAAACTTAGAGTAATTGGTGCATTTGGAATGAACTTAAACTACCCTTAATGGTCAGGATAGCAATAATTGAAATTATTAGAATTAAATAGTTATTTCCAGTATTGCTTATTGAAATTATAGCAAAGTGGCTGCATGTAGAAGAAAATACCTTGGATAAATTAATAGGCTAGATTAAACAACAATTTAAAAAATAAAAATTTTAAACTCTTGTGAGAATTCTCACTAAGTGGGATGCACGTGCAGATCTAAATGTATCATTATACAGTGGTACCTTGGTTCACAAACATAATTCGTTCCACAATTCTGGTCACAACCTGAATTGGTCATGAACCAGGTCAAATTCCCTCACAAGTTTCAGTGTAAATAAGGTTAGTGCGTTCTGACCCCTACAAATGTGGTTGTGAACCAATTTTGTTTGCAAACCAAATCAAATTTCCCCATAAGGTTCAATGTAAATATGGTTAATCTGTTCTGTAAATATTTTTTTAATCACAAAAACTTGAAACGAAGTAATGAAGAACAACAAAGTACAGTACAGTAGAGAACACTAACCTAGGTGGGGGGGAGGTTATTGTTTGGAGGGAGAGTCCCCCTCCATAAATAGAGCTGCCAGGCTGCTGTCGGGGATTGGGCATTGTTTTCATATAACCCCAGTCCTTCGTCAGTTCCACTGGCTCCCCATTGAAGTCCGGGCCCAATTCAAGGTGTTGGTTATCACTTAAAAAGCCCTGAATGGCTTAGGCCCTGGTTACCTAAAGGAGCGCCTATGTCCATATATGCCCTCCCGCCCCCTGAGATCAGCAGCAGAGGTCCTCCTCCGGGAACCTTCCGTGAAGGACATTCAGAGGGTGAGTACCCGGAGGAGGGCTTTCTCTGTGGTGGCGCCCAACCTATGAAATGCGCTCCCCAGGGAGGTCCGCCTGGCGCCGTCCTTATTTGCTTTTCCAGGTGAAGACTTTTTATTTAAATGCTATTTTAACTGTTAGTGGTTTATTTGACCAGGCTGGATCCACTATTCTATTTTATTTTTTGTATTTATTTATGTATGAATGTTTTGTATTTTATATGCAATTTTAATGATTGTAAGCCGCCCCGAGGCTCATGCGATGGGATGGCATATAAGTTGTTTAAACAAACAAACAAAGACATCGGGGAGATTGCCTTCAGGGGTTTCCTCTCTTCTTTGTCTCTTAGCTGCAGGGTCAATTTTGGCAAAAAATCTCCATGCTCTGGTCACCTTCATTACTGCTCTGCATGTTCTCTTTACCACCATGCTTGTGCACTTTCTTTGGAGCCATTATTCAATATTATTATTGAAAGTATTATTCAATATTATTATTGAATAATACTTTTCAGTACTGTATGTGCTAAAAAGCACATAAAAAAGCTTCACAGCAAGTGAACACAGGCCTGTCTGCAACCACGAGCAGGGAAGATGGGTGCGATCGTGTTGGTGCAGGGAAGATGGCTGCAATTGCGATCGTGTTCATGCAGGAACATGGCCACGATCATGGTTGTCACCTGATGCCAAGTTCATGAACGGAGGCAAAATTTTTCTGAAATTTTTGTTCATGAACCGATTTGGTCGTTAACGGAGGTGTTCATGAACTGAGGTACCACTGTATTACTGAATCACTCAGTTAAGCCACAAAAATGATCTGATTAGAGTACCAAGATAGGTCCAAATGGAATGTACAGAATTGCATTACTTATGCAATGTGATATTTCTGCTTGCTAAAGGTAGATCCAGAAACATGAATCATAATATTTTCACACCTTCAACCAGGCAGCTATGGGGCAAGTGGAGAAGGGAATGAGTTCCTGTAGTTTATCTCATTTCTGCATCCTGCATATTTTGATTGAAGCTAAATTTACATTCAGTTTGGAACCTTGTTTCTCCACCAGAATTATGTAGGTTTATTGATACTGGCCCTCTTCAGAAATTAAATAGATGGGGTACCAATAGAACTACTCCAAGCTGCAGAGACTAAATTGGTCCAAATCCTGACCAGAATATGCCAGCAAATGGCCCACAGACTGGAAGTGTTCAGTATACATTCCAGTCCCCAAGAAGGGAGCTACTAAGAATGCATAGGACTATAGGACCCTTGCACTAATTTCTACACAAGCAAAGTGATGCTCAAGGTTTACAACAAAGATTTTTACCCTATATGGAGCAAGAAATGCCTTATCAAGCTGGATTCTGAATAGGAAGAGGCACACGTTGGCTACTGAAGAACACCAAATTTTAGAAGATTAGTCTATGCTTTATAGACTACAGCAAAGCCTTTGACTTTGTGGATCACAAGAAGCTATGGATGCTCCTGAAAGAATGGATATGCCTTAGAACTCAGTTG
Source organism: Varanus komodoensis (assembly GCF_004798865.1). Taxonomy (NCBI): domain Eukaryota; kingdom Metazoa; phylum Chordata; class Lepidosauria; order Squamata; family Varanidae; genus Varanus; species Varanus komodoensis. The sequence goes on from NW_025336480.1 coordinate 11,455,619, forward strand.
TCCTGATGTGTAGGACAAGAAGCTACTGTTAGGATAGAATATGGAAAAACTGAATGGTTTCCTATAGGCAAAGTCATCAGACAAGGGTGTATTTTATCTCCTTACCTATTCAGTCTCTACCTACAACCTGTCATAAGGAAAGCTGGATTAGGATCAGAGCAAGAAGGAATGAAAATTGGTATCAGTAATCATATGATACCAGCTTACTGACAGAAAGCAGCAGTGAATTGAAAAGAAATAATGAAAATGAAAGAAAGTGCAAAAGCAGGTCTGCAGCTTGAATATGAAGAAAACAGAAATCATGAGTACAGAAAAATTACACGACTTTACAGTGAACACTGAAAAAAATTGAAATTGTGAAATTCCTTTCTTAATATCAATTAAGAAATAGATTACATCCAAGAAATTAGAAACTTGGACCATAAGGAAGGCTGAGTGCCAAAGAATTGAAGCCTTTGAATTGTGGTGCTGGAGGAGACTCCTGCGAGTCCCTTGGACTGCGAGGCGATCAAACTGGTCAGTCCTAGAGGAGATCAACCCTCACTGCTCTTTAGAAGGCCAGATACTGAAGGTGAAACTCAAATACTCTGGCCACCTAATGAGAAGAAAGGACTCACTGGAGAAGAGCCTAATGCTGGGAACAATAGATGGCAAAAGAAGAAGGGGACGGCAGAGGATGAGGTGGCTAGATGGAGTCACTGAAGTACTTGGTGTGAGCTTAAGTGGACTCCGGGGGATGGTGGAGGACAGGAAGGCCTGGAGGAATGTTGCCCATGGGGTCGTGATGGGTCGGACACGACTTCGCGACTAACAACAACAACAGATAATTGGAAGGGCAGCAATGAGGGAACTAGAAAAGGTCACAGAGTGTAAGGGTGCTTCACAGGCAGCCAAAGCTAAATCATCCACACTATTTATTACCAATCATTATGTATGGGGGCAAAAGTTGGACAGTGTAGAAAAAGTTGCAGAAAACTGACAGCAAGAAAAGCGATGCGTTTGAAACATGGTGCTGGAACGAAGTTCAAGTTGTAATCTGAGAGGATGTACCTATCAGGGCAGGATACGCAGCAAGGTGAGCTACGTGGCAAGATGCAGGAGACGGCAGGAACCAATTGCAGCAAGGATCAGGCAAGACGCAGGAGCTGAACCACAGCCAGAAGACAAACCTGCATTGCTGAGACAACATGACCAGGCAAGATACGCAGCATAGCAGGATACAAATAGCAAGGCAGCATACGAGTCAGGCAAAGGGTGGGCACAAGAGCATGGCAAGGCAGCAAGATGCAAGAACCAGGAACAGGAAAGGTCAGGTAGGCTGCAGGCACACCAGCAAACAGGAAAGCCTGTCACTGAGGCCCATTTGGAGGGAATAGCTTGTTCTTAGATACGAGTAGTTCTTCCCCCAGGAATCCCAGCCGGTACTCATCACTGGGCTGTGAGCTTCGGCAGGGCCTTGGACCAATCCTGCAAATATGGTGGTGATCGCTCTGACTCTGGCCACCAGAGCACCTAGATCAGATCTAGCCAGAACTGGCCCTGAAAGCAGAAATGGCAGTGCTGCAGCTGTCATACTTTGGGCACACCATGAGAAGGCAAGACTGCCTGGAGAAGACCATCCTGCTAGGGAAAGTTGAAGACAGAAGAAGAGGAAGACCAACTACAAAATGATTAATTCCATAAAGGTGGCCAAAACCTTGAATTACAAGGGCTGAAGAGGACTGTGAAAGGGCAATTAGGAGAGCATTTATTCATGTGGCTGCTGTAACTCAGAGACATCTTGACAGCACATAACAGCAACAGGGGTTTTAACAGATTTTGATGTGCTACTTTATTCAAAGTCTACACCAGGATGGAGTCTTATTTCTGAATTACACCATCTGTTGTTTCAGGATAGCAACACTCAGACTTGAAAATTTTTGAAAGTCCTTTGGCAGAGGTGGGGGTGTGAGGAGACCAGAGATCCGTATTAGTGCAAACCTTAAGGGGTCAGTCCTTTGACAGCTTAGATGCCAGATCATATATATTATCACACCAGTATTGATATTTCAAGTCTTCTTGGTTTGATTTTTTGAGTGGTTCTCATTTAGAGTACAACGCTAACGGGCAGCTTTCAAACAATCAATCAATCAGTCAATCAAATAAATAAATAGTGTATGGTATGTCAGAGCCTTCATTAATGTTACAGTATTAGGACATTACTCCTGTATTTTTAGATACCATATCTTTGGGGCATTTGACCCAGTCACAATATACCATACATTTAGAAACACAGGCAAACTGAGCCTTTGCCTTATAGTCATCTTCTAATTTACAAACTTTTAGTAGTAACAGAAGTTGCAGGGACAGCATCAGGAAGGCTAAAGCAGGAAATAAACTGAGAATAGCAAGGGGTGCTAAGAACAACAACATCTTCAGATACATACAGAACAAAATACATGAGAAAGAGAAGGGTGTCCAGCTACTTAAAGTGGATGGCAGAGTGATAACAGATGTCAAGGGAAAGGCAGAGGCACTCAATTCCTACTTCGCCTTAGTCTTCTCCCACAAGAAAATCTACAACCAAGAGGAAGTACAAGCTGAAAGTGAGAGATGGCAGCCCAAGATTGACAGATAAATGGTCAAGTAATACCTAGATGGAATAAACATGTTCAGATCTTCAGGGCCCAGTGAACTCCATCCCAGAGTCATAAAAGACCAGCGGAAGAACTCTCAGAACCAGTGGCTATTATCTTCGATAAATCTTGGAAAACAGAAGTCCCAGACTGGAGAAGGGCTAATGTTGTCCTTATCTTCAAAAAGGGGGAAAAGATACAAACCAGTTAGCCTGACATCAATCCCTGGAAAAATTCTGGAGCAAATTATTTAAAAATCTGTATGCAAGCATCTTGAAGAAAATGCAATGATTAACAGAAACCAACATGGATTTATCAAAAATAAATCCTGTCAGACTAATTTAATTTCATTTATTGACTGGGGTAACCTCCCAAACGGACAGAGGGAACACTGTGGACATAATCTACCTAGACTTTAGCAAAGCTTTTGACCTAGTGCCACACAACACTACACTGGTGGCCCCATCTTGGCTTGAATGGGGCCGTCTTTGATGAGTAAAGATGTGGTACGTTGTCCATTTGAGTGCCTTTATGTCACTGTGCTTAGATATGAGATCTGGATGTGGAAAACCCAGATTCAGATCTCTATTGACCTTTGACATTTATATGCTGGCCTTTGGCAAGTCACTATTTCTCAGCTGTTCTCAGCTGTATTTACATTACAGTGTAGTTATCAGGAGGATAAAATGAGATTACGTCAAGGTTTTTAGGCTAGAAAGCTTTGCCATACCCAGCAAAGTGTGGCAGAAGTTCTCCTTTCACGTAGAAATTCTCTTTAGCCTCATACAGCAGAAACCACTGGAAAGGAACTGGAACCAACTGCCTAGGTTCAGTGGTGGATTCCCTGTTCCTGGCATTGCAAGAAACTTGACAGCCACCTGTCCAGGGATGGTTTAAGCTGGATAGTTGCACTGAGCAAGAAATTGAACTTGATGGCCTAAATGGTCCATACCAGTTCTGTGATTAATAATTACCAGAGGAAAAGACGAGTGACAGGGGTTATCTTTTAAACCACTGCTCTATGAATCCTAGTAACAGTAAAGTCTACATTTATAACTAAAAGGAGGTCTTTGTTTCTCTAGGCCTTTTCAGGCATTGATTACAGTAGCTAGCTCACAGGGAAGCAAGGGGAGTTGCCGCATGCAAGCCCTGATGTCCAAGGCCCCTTGTGAAGGCCCCTGCCCTGCAGGTGTTGATAATCTATACCAAATAGCAGGGAGGAGCTTAACGGCACATGCAGCTTCGCAAGTGTAGCCTCACCATAGCGAAGGCCAGAGAGGGCATATCTGTCTCTTCATTTGCCTTCTCCACACTCATGCCTCTGTCTTGGAAGATACTTTCAACTGAAAGGCCTAATGGATTCTCCGAGCTGCCCAAAGCATGCACATGTCCCCAACATTCCTGTCATCTGGAAGCACTCACTGCCTCTCCTTTTCCTTGGATACAATTAATCAGGATGTCCTCTTAGGCAGTCCCTATTAATTTCATGGGAGCGTTCACAGAAGAACTTCCCAGTGACTGTTGTCCCTTTTCTCTAACATGAGAACAGTAAGCTACATCCAGCAGTTGTTATGAGAAAAATGAGAGATGGATTTTAAAAGTGCCTTTTCATTTGAAGATGCAAGTTCTTTCCCTTGTTCCTTGAAGTACAAGAAGGTGCTCTGTGAGCATCAGGTGTTTCCTTGAACATGTAGAGTTAGGTCTGTAGGGGATGCACAGAAAACCCGTTCCCAAGATAAGTGAGTTCTTCATCAGACCTGGCTGCATGTGTGGATATACATATTTGTAGCATTCCCTCTACCCACCCTTTTGGACAGCACACTGCCCACTGAATTTCACGATGAGGTTAGGACAGTGAACTTATGGCATCCACGGTTGCAAACAAATGCTGCTTGAAAGTGTAGTCGTGGCCCCAGGCTGATGGGGTAGGCACCAGCCTTTCTTTGCTGATGGCCAAAGGAAACCTATAGCTGCTATTACTGTAGCTTCTTGTTGGTTGTAATCATAATTGTCAGTATGATACCTGAGCCAAAGGGGATGTGGCTCCTGGTGGGTTTTTAGCATGCATTCTTTATGTTTTTCTTACTGCTGCTGGATTACTTGTGGGTACTGCAGCACAGCAGACGGGTTGATAAGATGTACAATGGAAAGATTTGAAGTTAAATAAGAAGATAAGCAGGAAAATTAGAAAGCATTTTGAGGAAGTGAGCTGCCACTAGATTTCTTAAGAATTCATTACTGAAATAGAAAATCTTCATATTCTGTTTGACAGGTTAGAAATCTCTGCTATATGGTGACGAGGCGAGAGAAAATGAAGCACTCCATTTGCAAGCTCCAGGAACAGATCTTTCATCTCCAGATGAAACTTATTGAGAAGGACCTTTATCCAGGTATGTCCTGCTGGGGTTTAGAAAACCTGGTGCCATAAGCTCGGTTATTGCTACTTCCTTGTGTGCCGTGCTTGTAAAGTCTGAAGAAGCAAGCAACCTTTTAAATTGTTTTTTTAATAGATAAATACTAGTGAGGCTGGACTTGAGCAGAAATATAGCCTTTCAACTTTGTTGGCTCCAGAAAAGGGTATACTGGCATTATACAAACCTGTAAAGATGGCTTCCGGTCAGAAATATATGGGAAAGGTCCATTTGTCTTGGTGAATGGGGATGTTTGTATGCGTTTAACAGAATAGTGTCTTTAACAGAATAGTGAGATATTGACAAAATGGTGTTTGGTGGAATAGAACCTCTTGACAGAGAACTAATTCACCTGTTACCATGTCATATTCCAGTCAGTCCTCAGAATATAACATTAGAAACAACTACATCAGCTTGTTTATTTCTGTCCTGATGTGGGCCATCACCAGGACCACGACAAGGGATAGGGTTAAACTCGCCCTCCCAATCTGCCATGGTCCCAGGTGTGATTCTCCACCCTACTTATAGTTATTTGTCTTTTGAAAAATCAGTCATGTTAAATGTATTCATACAGTTCAGCCCTGAAACCTGCAACCCACTCCAGTCCCTCTCCCTGTGGACACCAAAATGAGTTGCTTTTTTAATGTGGCACTCAGAGTATGCATTTTTCCACTTGCTTTGCATTGGCTTGATTTCTTCTGATGCTGAGGAATATTTGTCTATGAATTTCTAAAATGAAAACTGTGGTGTCTCAAATCTAGTTGATCTCTAGACCCAACACTAAACTCCAAAGGAGGAGAAAGGGAAGGGCTACTTTTCTTCCTCCCCCAAAACACCAAACAAAAAAAAGTATGTGCCTAATTTGAAGACAAGGTGGCCAGAAAGAGAACCTGTTACTTTTCTTGATATTATGGCCTGATGTTACTCATAGTATCACTCTTATAAAATACCTTTTGTCATAAAGAGGCATTTTCACCTAAAGCAGTGATGGCGAACCTTTTAGAGACCGAGTGCCCAAAATGCAACCCAAAACCCACTTATTTATTACAAAGTGCCAACACTGCAATAAAACCTGAATACTGAGGTTTTAGTTTAGCAAAAACAACTCCTACAGTAACATCCTTTATCTTAAAAGTAAAACACAATAGCAGAGCTTTCAATGAAACAAACAGCTTTTTATTGAAAGGTAAAAGTTTGCATCTGGTGTGCTTTTGCACAGTTATTGTGATCTTTGCTGTTGTATGCATGCTGATAATTTGTCAAACCTTGGCTCATATTTAGTTTGAGAGCAACACATGCAGCACTCAGGTCATCTGTTAGTCTGTTTCTTGTATCAGATTTGATATAATGTGTTAATAAAAATGAATGTATTAAAACTCACAGTCAGTCCAAGCATGCATGCATGCATGCATCTCTCTCTCTCTCCCCCTCCCTTCCTCCTTGGCAGCACACTGACTGGTCATGCGAAAGCTCGGACAAGTTGCAGCTAATGAGTTGTGGCTCGTGGCATCATTGCCTGGCGCTGCTACTCCTTTCAAAGGTCCCTGTGTGTGCTGTTATCCAATGCTCGGCTGCTGGGGCGACTTGGCTCGCGTGCCGACAGAGAGGGCTCTGCGTGCCCACTGCGGCACGTGTGCCATAGGTTCACCACCACTGACCTAAAGGCATTAAAAATGGTTCAACTGACCATCAGTTAATCAGTGATCAATTTAGGCTGAATCTAGAATACAAAACATGAGCAAACCTAAGTTTGTCAAAAAGAGTACATAGGCAATGCCAGTCATGATCCAGGAGGGTTCCACAAAGACACCACCTCTTAATTAGCCATGGCTATTTGAGAAGAGAACCAGCGTGGAATTTGTGTCTTCTGCGAATGGGAAAAAATATGCAAGCTCCTCTTTGTCATAGGTGACACACTCCTTCTGAACACAGAGTAAATAATCTGGTAACTGAGAGCAAGATATCAGGGCTACTTCTTTAATTTCTTGGCTTACATGAGAACCTGATATGTGGTACTGGCGACCTTGTACAAACAAGTCATCTATCACCTTTAAGGAACACTAACCACATTTGTCAGTAGTTAATTTTTGTTTATTTAACTCAGCCTGTGGTGGAATCTCTACAGAAGCCTCCTGTTCATTGGTGCCTTCTAACAGATTCTTTTTGCTGATCTTGGCCCTTGAGGTGCTAAAATGTTTGGGTTTTAGTGCTGCATTTGTTTCAGTTGCATTGTGTACAAGCAGTTGCATTAGCTTCTTGGCAACCACCTCTGGCTCTGTTAAAGATCAAAGGTTAAACCACTGCTGAAAGTATCTTTTGCTCTTATATGCTTTTAGCTTTACCTGCAAAATAAGTCACCATACCTCTTCATAATACATAAACATCTGAAGATTATTTTAAATGAACGCAAACTCAATTGATTTATTTAAAACACAGTCGAAGAATTAAAAATACAAAGTTACTGTTGGGTTGACATCTTCTAATTTTTATATGTTTATTTTATTTTATTTATTTTTGCAATGAGGGAACAGAAATTGGAACTCAAAGATGTATTGCATTTTCCCCAGGAGGAGTGCCTGCCTTTTTGTCAGAGCTTTCAGGCCGTTGTGTTTGTGGCTTTGGAGCCTTCTCAGACTGCATCATGTGGTCAGGGTTTCCTTAGGACTGTCTGGACCACATTCCCTTTTGCTGAAAGCTTTCCCTTGAGTTAAAATTTGACGACCTAAAATGTGTGCACTGAAAAATCTGGCTTTGAATCTCTTGATCGTGATACAAACTTGCTTAGTGTACGGAAGGGAAGATACCATAACCTCATTCAATATGCCCAAATCAGAGGCAGGCAGAGGGAAGGGTAGAAAAATCTCACTGCTCACTACATAAGATGACATCTTAAAGACTACACTTAAAGTTTAATTTTTGATCAAAGGTCCTCCAAGGTTGCAAAGCTGTTGAGCTTACTATGTGTTGAGTTAGTTATATTGCAGTTAAGAACTAAAATACAAAAGAAAGTCTTTTGTCCCCCCTGCCCAAAATACAGGTAACAAAAAATATCCTTATGGAAACTTCAGTACACTAAAATGCTGGCATGTGAGAATTTGTGTTTGCATATTTTGAGTGCTTCCCGTGGGGGCCCCAGAACGGATCCTCTGCTTCAGTATTGTAATTCTGCAGAAGGTGTTGTTTTGAATGGACACTTGGGCCCATAAGACTTAGGAAATCCATTGTGCATTCACATGTTATGTTGCCATACCTGTTCAATCCTAGCTTCCGCATGAGGGCAGCCATCTCCAACCTGGTGCCCTCCAAATGTGCTGGACTGCAGCTTCCATCCTTCCTGCCCAGCATTTCCCTTGCTGGGAGCACTGAATCAAGGAGTTCTCTTAGGAACTCTGGGCTTGAATGCGAAACTGAAATCCGTTCCAGTGAAGAGGGCTGAATTTTTCTTTTTAATTAGGTCAGAGCCAAACTTAGAAATGAGTTTATTCTTCTCCATTGTCTCTGTGCATCACACATACGGGCTCTACACACATGCATGGAGCCTGCTTGGGAAGATTCCAAAGCTAATTAATTAGCATGCAGCAGGAGCCTGTCCTCTGGGCACACCCCGGTGTGAGGGAGGGGCTTCCACCAGGTCCTCAGTTCTTCCACCATTGTGGGTTCATGGGGAAGTTCCTCTTCTGGTCCTCATGGCCATTGAGTTCTGTCCAACTAACACCTTTGCTTCTCAAGCGCTTTTTTTATCTCTTTCCCATTCATATATAGGAAATACGCACGCACGCACACACAATCATATTTGTTATATTCATATTTTGCCCTGCTTTCCCCTACCACCTACACCTCATGTTCTCCCCTCCCTGCCCCTTGTTTCACCTTCCCAACCCCACAATGATGCTCAGAGTTCCATTTAGAAACTGCTTGCGCTGTGACAGCAGACAACCACTGACCAGTGGACTCTCGCTCTGTTTTTTCTGCCTTGGAGTGACCCACGTAGTGGAGTCCTGCTGCCACTGCCAGGCATTACCAAACAGGCCTGAAAACACAGAGCTGACTGCCTGAAAGGGGGGCTCTGGAGCAGAGCCCTCCACAGGACTGCCCCCCCCCCCCCACTGAAACATCCGTCATCATCAATGGCCCAACATCTTCCACAGCAGCAGCAGAACCCTGTTTGGCTGCTCCCTGGGCAGCCAGTTGTCAAAGACCACCAAGGCCAAGAAATTGGTGAAAAAGGTGAGGGTCTCCAAAATGGCTGGCATGGCAAAAACTAAAGATGGCGGCAAGCGCTCTTAAGACCAAACGCCATGACAAGATGCCCTCTACCAGCAACCCACATATCTTTGATACAGAGTATGAGCCTGATCCTGAGCACCATTCTTCACTGGCACTGAGAAACACTCAAGAGACCACAGCACCGATGTGCCAGGCAGCCCTTACTATATTGTTTTTGAAGGGCAAGATAAGGGCGCTTTCTCCACCAAGGCAACTGGTGCCAGGACCAATGCATGCCCGTCCTCCCATCAGTGATCCCAAGCAAGGCCCACTTCATTGGACCTGACCAGCACAGGTTCTGCTCATACCTGCCCATCTCTGAGTGGGACCACCGACCTGAATGGTCGATGCTCCCATACAGGAGGGCTACAGCAGAGGCTTTTACTATGATCACTGGGCCTTCTTTGTCTTTAGATATCCAGAGCAGTGCACAGGATCACAGATTGCTCTGACAGAGCCCTAATACACGCCGAGGCCCCTCAGCTCTAACCAAGACATCTGTATTGAGACCATCAGAGACACCAGGACCCAGTGTTCACCACCACACATCTAGCTTCCATGGTACTCCTTGCTGGTTCCGGGCCCATTAACTTCCAGGCCTAGATCCTTGCAATTCATGACCTTTTGCCCTATGGTTTACAAATGTCTCAGGACTCACATACTTATTTTTGCCAACTGACAATCATATTTTAAGCATATAATGAACTCTAGTCCACAAAAAAGTATAGCGCATCTGCTAGTTGGTATACTGCCACCAGATTTGTTCTCCTTCTGTCAAAAGAGTATGTTCCTATTAATATTCAGTCAAAAATCCAGAGTGTTTGTTTGGTTTTCTTACCTTAAGCTTACAGCCATAGTACAGGCCAGAGTTAAGCAGGGAACAAGAACTGTTCTGGGTTAAGCATGCCTGATTTTATGGGTCATTATTTTGTTGGAACCATCTATGGGATTATACATTTTGTAGACTTACTTGCTAGGAGTTACTTGCTGATTAGCTAATATTTCAGTTCAACAAGTTTGCACAGATTTGCAAATTAGATTGGGAGGCAGGGGCCAAATGGGGAGACTGCATGACAGATAAAGGATTGCTCAGGGGAAAAGTAGTAATTGCATAACACCCCTGTAAATCATCTTTTTCCTCAATAAAAAGGGGCTTATAAAAAGAAGTGGGAATTGGAAATTCTCAGACTAGAAAAGAGTATCATAAGCAGAACTGTCACAGGTTGAGAGGAAGGACAAAATCTGCTGAGGAATCGCAGGAGTGGCCATGAGAACTTCCGCTGCTTCAAGAATGGTGCTTCTCCCCAGCTGCAGGTTTCACAGTGATTTAAGGAATGCAGATTTATTCTGTATTGATTAATTTAGGCTGCAATCCTGTGCATATTTTGACAGAAAAAATGTCTACAGTGCTGGCAGCTGCGGGACTTTGTTTCTGCTGAAACATGCATAGGATTATGTCCTTGGAGTTCTTCTCTCTGAACAAGTTCTATACATGTGAAGTAAATATTAAAAATGCACTTTTTATGCAGTCACTAGAGCAAGCTTTGAGAGAGGTCCATGAATCCATGTAAGACATTTCTGTACATGTATGGCTGATTTTTGCTTTTGGCAGCAGCCTCTTCCAACCTTCAGGAGAGTGCTGGGGAGTTGCCACCAAGAGGAAGAGATGAAAAGACCATGTGCACACACAGAATGCCAATAGCTTAAGCCACATGAATTTATAATACACTATCATCTTAACAGCCCTCCCCATTCAGAATATTCTCATAGTGTGCACAATTTTCAGTAAATAGAAAAACGTAATGTAAATTGAAAGGAACTTCTATGAATCCATACTTTAACCTTTTAAAATAAAGATTACAATCTGGTACAATATGATACCATCTGTTCTAAACTTCAACAGATGAAGTCCAACCCTATACTTTTCTTACATCTATTCAATAAATTCCTGAATTCACTGTCACAAGATGAGATGATGGGCACTAGCCTGGCTGGGCCTTAGTGAGCTTGTCGAGCTGCACCTCAGCTGATGAACCTGTGCTGCACCTTGTGGGCCTTTTATTCCCAGTGGGGAAAGCACAGGCAGGTCAGAGCCCACTGAGGCACTGGCAGCACTACTCCGGGGCCTTTCCCATGTGGAGAAGATGGAGGAGCAAGTCTCTTCTACCCCTGTCCCTTCTGAGGGGGTGGGGTTCTGGGGAGGGGCCTCACTCCAGCCTCTGCTGGCTGGCTGGACCAGCCTGGGAGGGGAAATTTGGCCGGAGGCACCTCATCCCTGGGGTAGGGATGCCTCCTTTCTTTTCCTTCCTTTGGAGCTGATCTGCATGCGCTCTGTCTCCAGCCATTAGAAGAAATGTGTTCAAAGTCTAGCTACTGCGGCTACTACAGAAAGGCTGCAGATACTCAATACATTATATGATCTGTCCAAGGTCTTTGTGCTCTCTTGAGTCTGGAGAAGTAGTAGCAGTACACAAATACTGGGATGCAATTTTGCCTTTGCAGATTATCTAAGAAGCAAAAGGAACGCGTCTGTAATTGTTCTGTGCATAAATGTACATAAAGACTTCTTTTATATGGAACATGTCACACTTTTAAAATATGCATACACTAGCTCAGGCCAGAGGATCTCTGCAGTACCTCTGTGGTCCTACTTCTGCTCTCTGTCCTCTGGCCAACCAGGTGGAGAGCCCTTATCCAGTCTGTGATTTCGTCCACCTACTTCCCCAGTCTTCCCCATCTTGTTTGCAGAACTGGGACTGGAGTTTTTGTTCTTTTGAGTCTTTTGAACAGAGTATGCACACTGCTGCAAATAACCAGACATCAGATAAAAGGGACTGTTGTTTATTTAGGATTATGGCAACCTTGCAATTTCAAGGATAAGCCGCACTGAATTAAAAGAATGCTGCATGTAAGAGAATTAGGAGTATGCTTGGGAAAGACTGTCCTCACTTGCTAATGGAGTGGCTGTTTCTGCCAAAATAACCCATCAAAAAGAATATTGCTGCTACACATTTGATTCACATGGCAGCTTCCATGCTGGTTTCATAATTAGCCAGGATGTTTTGGTGCAGGTGTCTTGTTTTGGCCTCCTGCTTCAAATGCTTCACATGTGCCAGCTTATTTGCTACAGGAGCTGAGCTGATGGGGGCTGAGTTGTTTTGGTTGCAGCTGAAGTTGAGATTCGACTGCTAGCCTCAGGTGACAGAGTCTTCCACAGAGAAGACAGTGCTAGTAGGAAGGGAAGACTTGACACTGAAGAAGCCCTTTATAGTCCTATTAAGTCAAGTAGAGCTTTGCCAGTGACAACTATGGATACAGCATCACAAATATCAGTCCTGTGATTCAAGTGGAAACTGCAGCTATGAACACAATCATGAGATTTTACCTTTATTCCCTGTGGATACCTTGAATTATATATCTGCAGGCAGAACTTTTTAAAAATAATATCTGTATGGTACCTAGCGATTTTATGTGAATTGAAATATTTACAATAACAATACATAGACCTCATTTTGATCTCCCCTTTTGTATTTGTACAGATCTCAAGGAACTCATTTAAAACTTCTGGTTAAGTGGTATGGGGATCAGATTGGGTTCTCCTCTTGTTCTTGAGGCAGATAAGAAGTTAATTCAGATATATAGCAGCCTACTTTGGCATTCATATTTGATGAGCCTATGAAAATTATTTTCTTATTTACTTGCTATTTACAATGTGTTTAGATGAACAACAGTTCTTGTCTTGCAGTTTCCTTTTTGCATATCATTCTATAATCCCAGTGGTTACAAAGGCTATTAAATAGAAATGCATTAGACTTAAATTTTACTCTTTTGATCTGTAGCCCAGAAGCCTTTGCTTCCAAAACAAATCTGCTTTCTTGGAAATGTGCTTAAAGTGGCCTTTCTTAATGTCACGTGTGGTCACTTTGGCAGTTTGGCCTGTGAAAGACGAAGTTCTGAAAATTTTTCTAGCTCATCCTTTATACCAGAGTATAGGTTATATGTTCTGTAATACTCTGAGATGAGGAGTGGCAGCTACCAAGAGCTAGAGATGGGGGCAATTTGGAACTGAGGAGTTCACTATACAAATGCCCCAGTCCTTATTAGCTCAAAACAGGATTTTCTTTTGCCACTAACCAGCCTGCCTTGCCTCATGTTAAATGTGCAAGCCACACACACACACACACACACACACACACACACAGAGAGAGAGAGAGAGAGAGAGAGAGAGAGAGAGAGAGAGAGAGAGAGAGAGATTGATTTTCATATCCTGCTTTTACATTATACATGTCCAAAGAGGCTTACAAAAATTTAAAATAACTTAAAACAATTGAACAGCTTAAACTGGTATGGAAAGGGAGTTCTTATGATGAGATGAGGAACTACGTTAGGTCAAGGACTCCCCAGGCCAGATGGCATCAAGTGTTAGTTCCTGCCTGTGAGGTCAAGGCAGAACCCTGCTCAGTAATGGCATAAGGTCTGCTACCAAAGCACCAGGTGGAACTCTTCCGGCCAATGCCTGGGTCTGGGAAAACACTCCTCCCCTTCACCTTCCATATGCAGGGAGGAGGAGGTTCCTTGTGCTGTTAGTTAGAGCTTCCAGAAGATGGTAGACAAAACTGGGAAACCTTCTAGCCTCTGAGTTGGCACACCTGAGTTCAGGAATCAGCCAGGTCTGGAAAGGGCCACCTGAAAGCACTTCATTTCTCTTTTACCTTCTATGCACAGTGTTCTCCTCAAGCAGTATTTGAGGAGCTGGGCCGAGTCCCAATATCAGGTGAGCCAAAACTGGCGCACAGCCCAGCAAGTTCTCCAAATCTGCTTAATGTGATTACTGTTCCTGTCTCCCACCCCATGCTAGTGCTGTTGGTGTAAAGGATATAGCAGGCAAATATTCATCCTCGTTTCCCAAATGGGTTTTTATATTTCTAAAATGTGTTTAGTATGGCCAAGCAAACCTAGAAAAAACATTAATGAAAGCAAGCATCAGTTTATTTTTACCTTAGGGAACTTCCACATTCTGAAAATCTGTGGGGAATAAGTTTGTCAGTGGCTGTTTGCTGTGCAAGCTAAATGGGAGGAACACAGTCCAAGGCAGCATATGCCTCCAAATCCCCAGAGCTGGTGCTAAACAATGGCAAGGACTATCACCTGGGAGTTGGAAGCAGGAGGCTAAACTAGATGGACCTTGTACAAGTAGGACATGCAAGATCAGTGAGGTCTGCTTCATTCAGTCTTTCTGTATCTATTTCAGGTGCTTAAAAGGGCTGGGGAGGTCTCTTCTACAAACTCTTGAGCAGCCTTCCTTGACCAGAGTTGCTCCAGAATTGTTTGGACTACAAGGCCCATCAGCATCAGCTAGCATGCCCAATAGTGCACCATGATGGTAGCTCTAATCCAACAACATCTGGGGAGGGGAGGATGTGGAATCTTTCTGATTCCAATGGTTCCTGCTCCATATTTCACATCTGGTTATTCCTGTTACTTCCCATTTTTACCAGCAACAGGGTAGGATGGAGATCAGGATCAAGACCAAGACCAAGACTATCACCTTCATTCTGTCAGGAGAGGAGTAAACTCTTTTCCTCCATGGCATTTTCCTGAAGAAAATTGATTTTCCACGAAGTCTCTGCTAGTCACTGCATCTATACACCTGGTGTATATTGTCCCTCGTGGGGTCAGCAGCAGCTTGCGGGGATGAGTTTTATCAGAAAAATGGCTCTGGGAGGAAGGTTAAACCCCCTTCCCACAGCACCACTGCCTTGTTCTGTTTCACTCTCTATTTGCCAGAATTCAAGGAGATAAGAGAGCCAGTAATGAAGTTTCATGTGTAGTTTGGCTCTTGGATGCACCAAATCCAAGAAGTAAGGCCATGAAGTGTGAATATTACTGTCTTTGGGAATCGCCACTTGTAGGATTCAGGGTAACCAGTTCTGATTTCCAACACAGGACAAGTCTGAAATGAATAGTGACAGGTTCTGTGAAGGGCCCCTTTTGAGAAGAGTGGAGTGAATTGGAAAAAGCACTGTGAGCCATATGATGTTCATTTTATTTCACAAGAACTTAGAATCTGTATCAAGTCCTGGATATGAGGGACAGAAGTGGCTTGTGTTTATTAAGGTCAGTTGGGGGAAACAATGAAATTGTTTCATCAACAAGTTCTTGAAGCAGAGCCTTGCCAGACAGGCACTGGTTGCAGTTGTAAGCCTGCAGGGCACTGGTAGTCTTGGAATTCAGCTGAGCATCCTCAACTTCAGCTGAACTTGATACCATTGAAATGGATCCAGATAATCATTCTCATCCAAGAGTGCCTGGAGCTGGTTGGGCACCACCTGCTCAAGAACCTTGCCTAGGAAAAGCATGCTTGCCCCTGGCCTAAAAATTGTTGAGTTATTTTGGGTCCAGGGAGGGTTTCTTCAGGAGTGGTCTCAGCAATGCTTGTTTCAGGTGGCCTGGGACCACTCCTTGCAGAAAAGCAGTTCCTTCTCTCCTGGATTTTATTAGCTAGGAGGCAAGGATCCAGTGCAGATGTGATTGCACAAACCTGTTCAAGCACCTTTTCAACATCCTCGAGCTATACCAACTGAAACTCATCCAACATAACTAGATCAGACTATGCTTTGGATATCTTACCTGTTTCCACTGCTATAACATTGGAACCCAAGTCCTGGTGAGTACAAGAGGTTTTGTCTTGGAAGTACCTAGCAGGACAAAATTACAGTGGTCTTTAGATGGCACCAAGTTGTCCTTGGGGCCAGCATGTAATAGGCCCTGGGCAATGCTGGAGAGCTCCCCTGGGCAGCAAAGAGAAGATTGAATGGAGGCAGACAGATATTGCCTCTGTACTGCTCACACTGCCTCCAAATATAATTCCTGGATTGACTGTAAGCACAATCCAGGACTCAGTTGTATTCACTAGGAATTTTCTTCTATTTGTAGTCAAACTGGCATTCAAGCTGTCTCCCGAATCGCTTCATCACTCTCAGTTCTGGGCTACACTACAGAGCTGTCTGAGCTGTGCCTTAGAGAGGGCGCTCAGGAGTGATCATGTCAACTGCCCAGGTTCTCTGTATTCCAGAGATCAGCCAGGGATTTGACAGGACCACCAGCCATATCAGTCGGAAAATTCCCTAGAGCCCTCTGGAAGCCATCTGGATCCATCAGCCTCTGGGGCCAGACCATCTTAATGGGCCCCTCAGTCCTGCAGAGGGGAAAAGTCACCATTAGTGTAAATCTCAACAAGCAGTGATGTGACCAATTCAAGCTCTCCCACCTTCAGATCACTATCCCCCTGCTCAGCTGAAAAAATCAAATCTGGAGTGTGCCCTGCTACATGCATTGGACCAAAAACATGTTGGGATGGCCCCATGGTTGTCATGAGTCCATGAAATCCTGAACTTCTCCAGACACTACACCCTCAGCATGGATGTTGACATTCCCTCAGACCTACAGCTTGGGGGACCTCAACATTGCAACTGAGACCACCTTTGTCATCTCAGGTAGAAAGACTGTTGGGTCGTGGGGTGGATGGTAAATCAACAGAATCCCCAGTTTGGCTGGCTGGCCCAACACAAGATGCAAACACTCTAGATTAGGAGTCAGACAGAGAGGGAGCCTGGAGAGAGAATGAGAGAGACCATATTTATCTAAAGCAGTGGTGTTCAACCTTTTCAGCATTGGGGACCGGCAAAACTAGGAAAATTACTTTGGGGACCACTGAGGGAGAAACAAAAAGTATTATATATATAATATAGTATTTTGTGTATTGGTTTTTAAATATAGTACCAAAAAATGAAAATTCTCTAAAATAACCAGATGTAAAAATGCTAACAAAATAATAAAATATTGAAATTAAATGTAATCGAATACAACTGGAATTTTTAGAGATCAATATGTAATTCAAATAAGGCTACTGTGAAATCTCCTGTTGCTTCTTTTCAGGAATACTTGATCAAACATTTACAGTAGCAAAATACAAAATCAATATAAATGTAGCACTATGCTCATTTATTATTTATTTATTTAAAACTTTTGTATGTCGTCCCTTATGCATGGCATCTCAGGATAGCTTACAATCATTAGCAAATACAATCATAGCAAATACAAATTCACAGAATCAACAGCAGAGCAATACAAAATCAAACCAAAGTCACTTAAAACAATAATATTCATAATGTTAAATGATAAAATGCAATGAACCTCACCCACTCAAACCCCCATACACACCAGCACAGACTGACTGGGAAAGCATTCCCAGCACAACCCCACCTCAGCATTTCCCTTCCCAGTAGGAAACACAGCAGAGAAAAGAATTCAGCCAGTCTTCTGGGCCCCACCCAGAGGCTCCTAGTGAGCTGTCTCCCCCTCCCAGCCTCCTCGGCCGAGGAAGAGGCGGGAAATCGGCAGCAAGAGCACAGCTAGCCCTGCGCTTGTCCTGGCAAGGGAGATGGACCATCAGCAAATGCTGGCAGACCAGTGCCAGTTCGCAGAGCGGCAGTTGAAAACCACTGATCTAAAGCATGGCAGCCCCCACCCTCTGCACTGCCTTCCCCTGCCCACACTCACCCATGCAGGTTTCAGTTATGCAAGTCAGATTGGCCACCTCATGCCCTGTTAAAACATGGATGAGGGAGGTCTTGCTGTGCACTGATCTGGCATTCAGAAGCAGCAACCTGAGCCCCAAAGGCTGGCTGACAGGGCAACCACCAAACCTGTGCCTGGGAGCAGGGCCAAACATGACACAGTCATTGATTGCCTGGGCTACATTCTGCTCACCTGGCCCTGGTGAGCTCTCCACCGAGGGCAGTATCTCCTCCTGCCCATCACTATACTAGTTGGCCCCCCACGTGGTCTCATCCCCATCTTCCACTGCACATACACAGGGCCTCTGAAGAGGAACTGCCTCCCCCAGGCACAGAGAATAAGAACACTGTTGGGGGATTGCTTTTGTGCTGCCCCCAAGCAGCTCCTCCCAAGGGGCTGGCCCCCTTTGGCATCCTCCCGTTTCGGGTTGTTGCCAGCAGAGTGTTGCTGTCCTGTGTCAGGCCAGCAGAAATAGTCATGCTGCGGCTCAGGCCAATCGAGTCCACAGCAGGCAGCCTTGGGGGCCAGCCTCTTTGCAGGATTGGGGATCCTGGAGCTACTCACAGCAGTGCCTTTACCCACCCAGCGCCAATGTCTGCCAGGAGAAAAGGGCTGACAGGGTGACAGGGGGGCTGGTGAAGAGGTTAAGCCGGGTGGGGAAGAGGTTGGCAAGATGGTTAAGCCAGCATTCCCACCCTTGCTGAGCAAGAGCCCAGGACTGCTGTTCAGGTCTTGCTTAAGTTAGCAGAATTTTATATTTAAATGTGATATTTTAAAAGTGGCTTTTACATTTGTTGTATGGTGATTTTTCCCTAATGTTTTTATATTGTGGTTCACTAGAGAGAGAGCCAGTGTGGTATAGTGAGTGGTTAAGAGCATAGGTCTAAGACTCAGGCAATCTGGTTTCCTGTCCCCATGGAGCCAACTGGGTGACCTTGGGCCGGTAACAGATTCACAGTCCAACCTAACTCACACAGTTCTTGTGGGGATAAGATTGAGAGCCACTTTAAGTTCTTTACAGGTTAGGGGAGCTCTGGATGCGAGTGATCCCTCCATCCTTTGCTTTGAGATAGGGGACTGGGGATGTGCAGCAGGTCGAGCACTAGAAGCTGGGACTTCAAGAGGGCCAGCTTTGGCCAACTGAAGGCCAGACTGGGGAAAGTCTCCTGGGATAGGTTACTGGAAGGTAAGTGAGTTGAGGAGGGGTGGATAGCACTCAAAAGGCTGGTTTTGGAGGCACAAGCCTTGACGATACCTCTAGTCAGTAAGGTGGGGAGGCAGAGGAGAGTGCCGCCATGGATGCAAAAGGAGGTGGTTAGAGGGATTAGACGAAAGAGGAACCTCCGTAGGAAATGGGTACTGGGGCAAATAGACAAAAGGGTATACCGGGAGGAGGAGGCCCGTTGCAGAAGGATTCTTCGCAAGGCTAAGGCTGATTATGAGCTGAGACTTGTCAAGAATATCAAGAGCAACAAAAAGGGCTTCTTTCAGCATGTAAATAGGAAGAGGAAGGGGAAACAAGTGGTGGAACCACTAAATAAGGAGGAAGGAGATCCAGTGACTGATATGAGGGAACAGGCATAGATGCTAAATGACTATTTTGCTTCTGTGTTCTCCCCAAAGCAGGACGGGGGATATCCGCATAGGAGATTAGATGAGGCTGGGGATTTAGGGGCACAGATCAGAGTCACCCCCCCCCCTTGAAGTCCTCAGGGCATTGGACATTACAAAGGCACCAAGCCCTGACGGGTTACACCCGAGAGTACTTAGAGAGTTGGCAGGGGTTCTCTCACGCCTGCTGGCCTCCATTTTTGAGACCTCGTGGAGAACGGGTGAAGTTCCAAAAGACTGGAGGGTGGCATCAGTGGTCCCAATTTTCAAAAAAGGTAGTAAAAGGGACATGGGGAATTATAGACCTGTTAGCCTTATGTCCATTGTAGGAAAAACAATGGAAAGGCTCATAATAGAGAGAGATCTAGTGATGCTAGATAGGGAAGGGAGGCAGGCAGCCACACAACACGGCTTCCGCAAAAACAGGTCCTGCCAGACAAACCTTGTGGAATTCTATGACAAGGTTTCGAGATGGCTAGATGGAAGGGATGCAGTGGATGTGGTATACCTGGATTTGAGCAAGGCCTTTGACAAAGTGCCCCATGATATCCTAGTGGAGAAACTGAGGAGTTTTGGGATACACCAAAGCACTGTCCGGTGGATTAGGGCAGGGTTGACTGACCAAAAGCAGAAGGTAACCATTAGTGGGGAATCATCGGGATGGCAGCCAGTGACAAGTGGGGTCCCCCAGGGCTCTGTCCTGGGGCCGATCCTGTTTAATCTTTTCATTAATGACATGGAAGAAGGGGTGAATAGTCTGCTGATCAAATTCGCAGACGACACTAAAACTGGAGCAGTGGCCACAACTGAGGAGCAGGTACTCCAGATCCAAAAGGATCTGGACAGACTATGGAAGTGGGCAGGAGACACCAAAATGGCATTCAGTGTGGATAAGTGCAAGGTCTTGCACTTGGGGCATAGGAATAGCTGTCATAAGTACAGGTTAGGTGACTAGTGGCTGGAGAGCAGCACTTGTGAAGGGGAGCTCGGGATACTGGTTGACTGCAGGCTAAACATGAGTCAGCAGTGTGATGCGGTGGTCAAGAGGGCGAACGCCACCCTTGGTTGCATAGCCAGAAGTGTGGCTTCTAGATCAAGAGAGGTATTATTACCACTCTATATGACTCTGGTGCGCCCGCAACTGGAGTATTGTGCTCAGTTTTGGGCCCCTCATTACAGAAAGGATATAGCCAGGTTAGTGCAGCGTAGGCCCACAAGGTTGGTGGCTGGTTTGCAGGGGATGGGGTATGAGGCGAGACTGAGGGAACTGGGTCTCTTCAGCCTGGAGGAGACTCAGAGGGGATATGTTGGCGACATACAGGTATGTCAGGGGATGTCATACGGAGATGGGTAGAGACCTGTTCTCCCCTGCAGAGGAAGGCAGGGCGCGCTCCAACGGAGCAAAGCTCAGGGAGCCAAGGTTCCATTTGGATGCCAGGAAGCATTTCCTGACAGTTAGGACCCCGAGAGTGTGGAATGGGCTTCCACAAGAGATCGTTGAGGCCCCATTGGTGCGGGTGTTCAAGGATAGACTGGACGTGCACATGGTGGGCATGTAGTGAGCAGAGCCGGCTGGTGCCAGAGGTCGGACTAGATGGCCCAGGAGGCCCCTTCTGACTCTCTCTGTTTCTATGTTTAAAAAAGAAAAAAAAGTTGGGATATAAATCAAATACATACATACCTATGTACATACTGTGTGTTAATGGATTGTTGTAAACCTTCCAGAGAGCTTCAGCTGTTGGGCAGTATAGAAATTAAACAAACAAACAGTTGCACAGCATAGCATGCATTCCATACAAAATGTCTTGTTCAAATTGACCAAGATATCTTTGTCCCTCTTTTCTCTCCACACAGAGAGAAAAGGGAAAACATCTTCTCCATCCATCACTGGCCCAGTTTACTTATTAATTAGTACTTGCCATGACAGTTAATACACAAAACTTGGTGGAATGTATTTGGCACACCCTTTCACTTTTGAGTGGATTTCTTCATAAACTTGAGATTAGTGGTGTATTTTGCAACTGATGAAAAATCATTTAGGCAGGCAAGTGTCTCGGAACTGGAAGGGGCTGCCAGTTAAAGCAGGACTTTTCTATTTCTCTTCAGTGAACTCAAAAGCTACCCTCTAGTTGTCAGGCTTTGAAATGCAGCTGTTCCTTTTGACAGGCTTCTTTTTCAAACAGTCTAACATTCATATGGCTGTTTGGAAGCATTGCACCATCTAAACAAAGCCATATATTTTATTTGTTAAGTCAAGTGAAAAATGTGTCTGCCCTTCTCCAGTTAGCTGGCAGGGATTGAGCAAACATCAATTTTGCTTTTCTTTCTTCTTGGAAGTCAGTTCAGTCCCTGGGAGAAAAATCTTTGATTGGCATGCCCGGAAATATAAATCCTCGATAAACTATAATAGTGGTTTATTAAGTGGGTACCAAGAACAACATTATTGGTTTAAGCCAATAGTGCATGTAAGCCCCAGTATCCTTTCTTCAGCAGCAGCCAGCTCTGGAGGTCTGGGAGTCCATTCATAATGGCATGAACCATTGATCTACCTTGGGGTTACTGCTGTGTTTTCTTCTTAGTAGCTTTGACCACAAAGCAGTAGCTTCAGATAGTTCATTTATATTAAGAAAAAAACTCCCCTAAAAGTGGGCAGTTAGCAAATTGCTACATACCACTAGCATAACATCATAATAGGTAGAGGCCCGTTGATATACATGACACAAAACCACAACATGTTTGTCTTCCCATAATGCTTTTGATGCTTATATAGTAATTTATTCTCCAAGGCAAATCAGGCATGCACATTTATTTTTCTAGTGGCCCCTTGGATCTAGTTCTCAGAAGATTAACATCCCATTGTTAACCTCATCAAGCACACTTCTTCCTGGTGTAGCCACTGAAATAAACAAGGCAATAACAGGGATTTACATGAGAATGCACCATCTTCCATTGAATAAGTAAGCCAAACATTCAGAGCAGTTCTTCATCTAAAAGAATAGCAAAATTTTAACAAAGTATGTCTTTACAGTACATGAATCATCAAGAATTAAATCACGCGGGTAATTCAGATTGTTTGGTATGAATTTAACTTGAAATACATTTCCAAAAAAGGATTTGGACTTATATTCTAGGTTTTTAGTTGTCCAGGTATTTTCTCTATCTTACTTACTTAATCTAATGCAAATTCAAGTATAGTTAATTTAGTCTCCAGGCATTACAGTTTTGGTTGCATAAGAGGGTAGTCGGATGTGTGTGTTGAATGTCTCCCCGTACCACATTGCAGCAGTTCCTGGCTATTAGGTATCTCCTAGACAGTGACCCTAGGGAATGGATTGCCCCATCCTATGGGGATTTGGCCCTCCACAAGGTTAAATCTTCTCCCCCACACTTTTTGACACTGTGTTTTTCTGTTTCTGGGAGGGAAGTAGAATGAGGGATCACTAATGTCCTGCTGACTTTCAACTCTATTTTGCCTTGTGAGTGAAACCACATGAGGCAATCAAGTTCTGAAATGACAGACTAGATAAGGTTAAACAAGTTGAAGTTCAGTACAGTAAAAAGGATGTACAGCTCCATCAACCTGGTGTTTTCCCAGTGTATTGGACTACAAATCACATCATTGAAGCTATCCCGGTGCCCGGAGAACACCAGGTTTGGGAAAACTGCTTTAACGGCAAGAAAACTTGATTATGGAGAGTTGATGGTTACTCTGTCTTAGATGAGGTTGCATTTCCCTTGAAGATTCTTGTCCCCAGTATGAGGGCTCTGTTAGACTTCTCAGTGGGTAGCCATGCGCCCAAGTGCCTTTTACTTGCTTAGGCTGGTTACTTGATTAGCTGTTAACCACTCTTAGGCTGGCCTGCTGTGACCCCTTGCTTGGGAGCAAGACCAGTTGAAATCAACAGGACTTCACATGTATAGCATTCCCTTGTTAGAGAACAGCCTAGTGCTGGTACATGCCTTTGTAATTTCCAGACTGGGCAACTACGGTATACTGTCCGTGGCACCATCCTGGAAGGCTTGCCCAGATCTTCAGTAAGCTAAAAATGCATCTACACAGCAAATTACGGGAGTGAGTCACAATGCATTTCTGTACATAATTCGGTTTGACCTACAAAGCTCTAAATACCTTGGCCCTAGTTAATTAAGATGATGCATCTTCTTGCCAGCTTCCCTATGTTGTGGAAGAGACTCCAACTCCAGGCTCATCTTTATCTAGACTGGCAGGAATGAGGATCAGGCTGTGTTATATGCATCCTTTGGAATTCCCTCTTCAGGGAAACTTAGCAGGCCAACTCTGTCTTCATATTCCAACAATATGCCAAAACATTTCTTTTCTAGTCAGTAGCTAGGGAAGAGGGCAGATTTTAAACTGGCTTGTTTTATTGCTCTCCTGTCCTGTGATTCTCTATAGATTGATCAGGCTGGCATTTGAAATTAACTGTTAAACACTGGTTGATATTTCATGATAGCTTAACATTTGGTTTCAATTGTTTTTCTGTTTGATGTTATAAGCTGCCCTGAAGGCCCATTCAGGCTGTCAGGCGGCATATAAAAAGAATCAATCTGTCCTGTCCAGAATGCCTGGTCTCAAACTGAGCAATGTTACCTATGTAAACTTGTTTACCAAAATGGCCACATGCACAGTTAGACAATGCAGTCAAAACACGTGGAAACAAAAAATGCTACTTTATACCCTGTCAGACTATTTGTCCATCAGTACAGTTTGCTCTTGCTGGTAGAGGTCTTTCACATCCTCTGCTACGTGATCCTTTTAGCAGGATCCAGACATTCAATCTGGGGCCTTTTATGTGCAACAGCTAAATTCAATCATTGACCTAAGGAGCTGCCCCAGCACATTTTCATACGAAGAGTCCACTGAAATGTTTTGAATGGGAATAAAGGTCAGCAAGTGCTTTGTGGGATAAGAACTAGAAGGCACTGATTCAAACCCAGTAATACTCTGCTAACCCAAGTTTATTGGACATTTACAAAGACTGTGTGGCCAGTCTCAACCTAACATTCTGATTCATAACCCAGTACATGAAGAACACTTGAATTTAAGTCAAATTCAAATAGAGCTATACTAACTTTAAACACAGCACTTCCTTGATTTCAAGGATACCAGACTGGTTTAAATTTTACATATTTGGGCAAAACAAAATGCTAATGATTATATGCATATTTATCAGAAGAACTCCTCATTATAATTGGACCTATCCAGTTGCAGTCTGTAATTGAAATATCACACCTAGGCAATAAGGCTGAAGTTTGCAATGATAGCTTGCCTAAAATGGTGCCAAACCATCTCCACACAATATCATACTCTACCAAGACCCACTGCAATACTTCATTAAGTGTTTTTATTCTATTTAGTTTCCTCTGTCTACTTTAAATCATCCATTTCTTCTGTCTTTCAAAATCTATTGTTTTAATTTATTATGTTATTCATTATTTTTACTTTTTAAACTTCAACAGAACAAACTGGGAAAAGAACAAAGGGAAGGAGAAGTGACCCAAAAAGAAAGGGGAAAGATGACAGGAAAAGCAGCACTGACAAGAAAGAAAAAAGGAAACCAGGAAATGAGTTGGTCCTGGGACAGTTAGGTAAGTTAGGCTTCGAAAATACATATTTAAAACCCATGAAGTGGTTTAAAGTGTCACAAATGTTTTCAAAAGAGCTTATGGTGGTGATGGGATTAACAATAAATAGTGTCCTACATCTTCATTCCAGCTAGTGATTGGAGGCCCACTTGGTGACCTTCTAGATAGGAATAGCATGCCTGCGGTTAGCCTTGCCTGGCTTCTCTGAGCAGGGCTGCCTTTAGCATGTGGCATAGCAGCCCTATGAATTGATAAGGCATGACTTGTTGCTGCTGACGCTGACATAGCATTTATTGAACTCTGAGCCTGAAGTTGACTGAGACACTATACCAAAAGGGTACATCATGAGAATGAGAAATTACTAGCAATTTGTGAAATCCATTTTTATTGGTTAGTTATTTTGATTATAATGTCACCTCCAGCTCAATGGGCCAGTTTACACAAGTGAACAGTTCACCATGGCTTATTTGATACTTAAAATTCAATTTTTCAAGTGGCCATTATGGTGCATGCAAGTGGCTAGTTTGAATATTTATCACCTCAGTTTGCTGTGTCCTGTAAACCCAAGATTCATAGGTTAAACAACATTCACATAACCCTTATTCTGTTTCCCTGCCAGCTGCACACCCCAGACCATTGTGGCTTAAACAGCTCATAATCAGATGTTTCGACTGTGTGAACCAGAACACTGTGTGATAGTTTATCCAAGTCTAGTGGTTGCCATCAGTGTATATATTCTTATTCTCCTGTTGTTCAGCTTGCCCAAACTACAGAGCTTCATCATTCCCCCTATTTCTGTTGCTTAGAATGGAATATCCATATTGACATGACAAAAATGACACTACCCATAGGCAAGATGGGGGTATCAGCAGACTCAGTTGTGCCCTGAGGTTTTCAGAAGTACCAATATGATGGAGGGGGAAAGCCCTAAATAATCAACCACCCAAGAAGCTAAACATGATCACTTAAGCATGCAACATATGCCTGATTCAACCATGGCCCTCGTTTTAAAAAATGGTAACAGGGTTCACATATCAGGCCTCCAAAAACCACTGCCCAGGTTTCTGGCTGAACATGTAGGGAGAAAGGAGTAGGAAGAGAAACAGGGCATGGGGAGAGATGAACAGACAACACAGCGACATGAGGTTGAGGGAGATGGAGAAAAGGAAGCTTGGGGAAGCGGGAGGGACAATGCAGGTGGGAGAAAGAACTGGGAAGTGACTGAGACAAAAGCAAGAGATGGGCGGGGGTTAGAAAGAGATATTTATACTTTCAAATATGGTGAGCAGTATATAAATCTATTGGAGGAAGAAGAAGAATCAGTGAAGACAGGCTGAGGACAGAGAGGGGGAAATTCTAGGGGGAGGGAGAGGAGAGATTATAAAATGGAAGACACCACAAGAAGAAAAGGGATGGCAAGGCAAGACATAGAAATGTGGGTTTGTGTGGGGGAGTAGGGTCACTGCATAGGATTCATGCAGCATTTTGTTGTAGGCCCTTTATCTTACTTATATTGGTTTTCTCTATTTGGCTATTATAAAATATCTAATGTAAAAAGCTGACAATGTAATTCATATTCAGGATTTCCCAAATTAATCAAGACTGGTTATACATTAAGTGAAAAGTTGCATTAGCTTTTCTTCAACCTCTGCCTTCCTAAACCCTCAAATGTTTAGCTGTCCTTCAAAACTGTGGTTGAATCCATAGCACAATACTGTTGAAACTCTTGAATGACTGAATTCTAAGACATTTTGTTCTTTTTTCGTCCATTATTTTTATAGGTTTCCCAACTTCCTTCCCCATTGACGGAACCTTCTTCAACAACTGGCTAGCTCAATCTGTACAGATTACCACGGAGAATATGGCAATGAGTGAGTGGTCATTGAACACTGGCCATCGTGAAGACACCACCCCAGGTCTTTCTGAGGAGCTCTTGCAAGATGAAGAGACCTTGTTAAGTTTTATGATGGATCATTCTTTGAAGTCTCCATTGAAGCAGAGTGACACAGCTAAGAAAGCCAAGAGCAAAATGCGAACACAC
Source organism: Varanus komodoensis (assembly GCF_004798865.1). Lineage (NCBI taxonomy): Eukaryota > Metazoa > Chordata > Lepidosauria > Squamata > Varanidae > Varanus > Varanus komodoensis. The sequence continues at coordinate 11,482,747 of NW_025336480.1, forward strand.
ACTAAGAAAAAGCCTGCAAGAAATGGTTTGAATTTCTTTAAGCAACATCAGGAAGAGGATTCAGATCAGTGGACTAATGTGAGTCACTTGTCAGATAACACCACAAAATCTTTATCACACGATTTAAGGAACAACAAAATGGAGAAGGGGATGGACAAACTTCAGCCAGAGCGCAAAGTGATGTTTGAAGTGAAAAGGACAGTTAGGAAGGGCTGTTCTCATCCTTCACCTCCTCTTCCAAAAGCAAATGATTCTCAAGCCTCCCAGAGTCTGATAAGTAACCTAAGCAATGATGTGGAACCAGTGAAATATGCCCCATCTGATCCCAACTCCTTGGTTAAAGTGCCTGATTCAGTAGGTTGCCCGAAAACAGTAGTGAGATTCAAATTACCAAAAGAGGGCAGAGGGACACGGAGATCACAGAACGAGAAGCCTGAGACGGTTAATGGACCTCCAGGAAGTGAAAAATCGAAGGTCGTCTTACACCATTTTGACAATGAGACTGATGGCTACTTTTCAGATGCAGAAATGAGTGACTCTGATGCAGAATCCGGTAGTGGCAGAGGGCACCATAGCCAGTTAGATTCAGGAAATGAGGATAATTTCAGAATGAGTATTTTGGCATCCTAATACGCCAGACAGACCAAGTGTGACCGCTCATGTGAGGCCTAAATACAGTTACAACTGCCATGTCCAATTTCCGCCTGGTATCATAAGAGGGTTTCAGTTTGTTTGTTTGTTTGTTTGTTTTGTTTTGTTTTTAATTTGTATATATAGTTCAGAACTAGCACTGCTGTTGTTCCTCTTCTCTCTATGCCTGAGATACAGCTCAGAGCACCACCAACATAGACTTGCATACTGTAACCGTAGCTAGCCCTTCTTAGTCAATCCTTGCATTTCCCGGTTAACACAAGGCAAGCATGTGCATGGTTAGGGACTTCTCACTCGCTGATAGTGAGCAGGACATCCTAGAACTTCAATGAGGGAATGTGAGGTTGCCAGTACCTGTGGCTCACGCAGGGATGACAGTTTTATGGGCATTATTTAAACCAAGCGAATAGATTTCATGGTCTGCCTGGTCTAATTGCCTCTGTTTGGCAGGGTGTAGAATTGGAGTACTGCTGTGGTAGCCAGCTATATACACAGGACTTAAGGGGAAAGTAAATCTGGGTGGGCGGGAGGGTGGGTGGGTGGGTGTGAGTGTGTTTCTGTGCACACACACTTGTCCATAGGGTTTGTCAGCGTGTGTGTATGTCTGTGTTAGCAACTATGAAGTAAAATAAGCGACTATTTTTAAAAGAAGCACAACAAGCTTATTTGAAGAAAGCACTTAATGGGTGGAGAAAAACACCATTGTATTTATGGTCTATTAAATCCGTGATTTTTCTTTTTCACCTCTCCAGTTTGATCACAGTCCGTCCAAGGGGCCAAGAACCAAGATTTAGCCCTATCACTCCAAGTATCAGCTGGGCAGCACTATAAACACTCATCCAAGGCTCTCAGTAGATAGAAGAATTACATATCTGTGTTAAAGCTGCTCTGCTGTATATCAGTATCTCTCCTGAGTAACTTTGGGTATTATTTATTGGTAAAAACTAACCCTTTGATTATCTGAAGCAATTCCCATAATTTCCTCAGGTTGATTAAAGTAGCCTTTTACCAAAACACTTGGGCCAAATAGAGATCAGAGGGGCAATATTTCCATAAACCAGATAGGAAAATTATTCAGAGTTTTAAAAAATCATCATGACTATCATCATCATCATCATCATCACTATCATCATCAAATGGCTTCAGATCCCAGCCTTGTGAAAGAGGTCAGGTCTATACTTGAAGCAAAAACAGGCAAATTATGGCTCACCTGTTCAGAGAGTTGAATATGTAAGCTTCTGCTGTACAGAGAGGGTCACCTGGTTGAGGACACAACCTTTGAAAGGCAATTGAACTATTTGCCTTTGCCACAGTGTTTCTTTATCTAAACACTGTCACTCAATTGATGGCTTCTCCCCTTTCCATCTTTCCATTTCAGAAGTAAAAGCTTACCATCAAGCTGTGGACTCATCCTAGGAGAGTGATTTACAGAAGTCCACATTCTAAATATTTCAGTAATGTTGTGTATAAATTGTCTCTAATAAGCCTTAAGTGTCATTCATAAGTTCATGTTACATATTTGTCACAGATTTCCATGTTTGCACTTAATTACACCATTACTTCCATTTTGGCTTCAAAGGTCACAGTTAAGGTTTGCCACATGCTTTATGGGAGTGACCCCAGTGTGAGCTCAGGGAACAAAATACAAAAAGAAAAGTGAAGATCACTAACTCTTTTTTTTGTTGGTATGTTATTTTCAATATGAGTGTGTGTGTATATATATCTATACTGGGACACTTCTGCTTGTTAACCCATCACTGTCAAACTGGGGGAGACGAGACCTTGCAGTTGTTCAGATAAATTTGTCAAATTATTTTATGGATGCCAAAGAATATTTTGAGAATAAAATAGCACAGCCAGAAACCAGAAACTTGTTATTTGAAAACAAAAACAAAAAAGAATGAAAGCTGTTTAGCTACAAAAGGACTAAATCCGTGTTCATGACACAGCTGAGGCATTAGGTTGCAAGCTTGCTGAAAATGATGCTTTTATCATTTGGACCACCTCCCTCCATTTTGATTTCTGATGTTCTTTGCTCATTCCAGTCTGAGCAATGTTGGTTTTATGTTCTTTGATGCCAGATGCTGGCTGTCCTTGGTTTTTGAGAGTCAAGTCATTTTACAAGCCTTCCAAGTCCTTAATATCTCTCCAGTTGAGCTATAATTTGTAGAACCTTTATTCTGAAAAGAAACCAAAAAACACGAGCCAAATACACATCGTTTTTTTCACAGATTTGAGAAGTTTTCTTTGCTAAATAATTTTTCAAAAGTACTGACTGTAATGGAACAATTCGATATTAACCCAACCCATATGGGTTGATAAGTAAATTTTGCTCTTAATTAAGGCTTGGTATGTTCAGATAATGTTAAATACAGTAAATAGGACTTAGTTTTATCTTATTCAAGCTTGCTAGGCTTTAGCTACAATATCCTAGTTATGTCATACAAATAATCAATATGCTGCCTTTTAATGGATCTTGCTTCCGTGTGCTTCAGTTCAACTATTGCTTAAAAAAAGAGAAAAAAATCCAGAAATCTCACTGTACACAGCTTCATTCATCAGCTACTGCATTACTTGCCTGCTCATTCAGTACAGGACCCCAAAAGGGACAAACTTTAAAGAACAACCAAACTAAACCAGCACCTATCATCTTTGTTTGGATCATATGTAAAACTGTGAGACACTCCATTGTTACTGTGAATAAGAAGTAATTGTGAACCAAAACTGATTGTTTAAAAAGTGGGGGGGAAAGAAGAAATACTTCACCCTGCTCTGGAGCCTTCAGGTGCACTCATGGGGCTTTTTAAAGTCTCATGAAATGCTCTGTATGCATCATGGAGCTTCACATCTGAAATGTTTGTCAAAACAGAAGAAAACTGGACAGCTTCTGCTCATATGGAACTCCACAGAGCCTAATGGAATTTTGGATCACAGACATCATACATGATGTTACGCTTACGTTTGTAGCTATCATGTTTTCGCAATTGGGATTTTTTTAAAGGAGCCACATTTATTTTCTGGGGCCTTATTGTATGGGGAATTAGAGCTGGAAAATGGAAGAAAAGGGTACGAAAGACTTACTAGCAAAAAGAAATTGAGCATTATTCCGAACTAGAATGTCTTATCATCTCTAAGTTGTATCCAAAGATGCCCTCTCTGTCACTGAAATTGCTTGGATCCAGAGGATGCTGGCAAAAGAGGTGAATTTTGCTGGTTCCCTCCACAGCTCCCCTCTTTCCATTCTGCAGATTTGATGGGACATGCTTGATGGGAAGGGGGAAATCAGTAAAAATCCAGACAAACACACTCTTCTAGTCATTAAGCCTCATTGGATCTAATCCTATTTTAGACAAGCATATAATGGAATACAACCACCTTTTATCTTTTCTCTTTGACAGAATGTTAGCATGTTTTATATAACTGCTAAGGAATTTCTTAGTTTGGATTCTGCAATGTGCTTGCACTCTCAATACTATTCATGATTTATCAATACATTTCTACAGTTACGGCGAAGGCCAGTGAGTACCTTGGAGCCAGCTATAGTCTCTGAAGTTATAGAGGAACCCATGCAAGCTGTCGCTTCAGTAGTGTGATGCAGTGAAACAAGAACTCAGAAGTGCTGCAGAAAGTTAGTCCAAGCTACCTTCTGGCACTGAGTTTTACTATACCTAGCAAACTACGATAAAAAGTTTCAGCAAACAGCATTGGTAATGATAAGGCAATGTGTCTGATAGTAAAAATCCAGCTCTGGTTTATTTTAAAAAATAACCATCACTGATTTTTATATGGTTTCTAGTAGTGTCACTATAACCCTTGATATTACCTTGTACTCTGTGGACAGCTATCTGCATATTAGTAAAAATCTGTTTAAGAGGAGCTACAGTCTTCTTAATGCTTTAGAAGTTTAGCACCTGCTTTTTTCCTCTGCAGAAACAAGAAAGATTTGCATAAAAGAAGAAATTGTACATGGAAAATATTTTTGATGCACTGTAAATGTATTTTGAGATGAACAGAAAAAAGCATAAATGGTCTATTTTATTAAACAAAGGTCTTTACGATGATGTGTAACTTCAAGCATTGACATTTGCACTGTAAGGAATGAATCCTATTTCCTTTGGGAAAGCAGCATCATGATTACATATGAGCATTGCAATCATGAGTGTTCTTTTTGGTTCATGGTAAAATCACATTTGGCTTTTAAAATCTACGTGTTGAATGCAATCTCCTAGAGACAATTTGAATTTTCCTCCTCCTTTCCCATCATAGGTTTTCTAGAATAGCTATTTGTGGCATGTTGTTTGACTTTTTTGTAGTTTGTTGTGTTTTGAAAAATAAATAAAAACAAACATTTGGCCGTGCTTTTCCTCAAAGCACAATGCAGATTTATCCATTTCTGTAGAAGGAAAAGGGAAAGAATTCAATCCCACCTGTTCTTGTTTCCTCCAAATCAAGTCTTTGCAACCTGTCACAAAAGTACTCTGTTTCCTGTTGCCAGGTAGGTGTGCTAATTTGGTTGTTCTTTAAGGAAACTCCTTTATACTTTCCTCCATTCCATACAGACACAAAACAGGCCCACTCCATATCAGTTACAGGAAATGATATGAATGTCACAGGAGGCAAAGCCCTTCTGGTTTTCTTTGTTTCAAAGAAAGTGATGTGCCATTTGTTAATATAAAAGAGAAATATTGAAAATATATTGAAAAGAGCAATTTTAAATTATTTTTGGCTTATGTTGCAATATTTATTTTCTTGTATTAGAAATTCCTTTGTAGAGAAAAAATGTATTTTTCATTAATGCAAAAACCTATTTCTCCTTTTTGTACATTTTCCATGTTAGTTAATCCTTAAAGCAATATAATGTATCAAAGTTGTTCTGTGTGAAAGCTGTATTATGCATGCTGTTTGTGTTGCCTTGGACTAGGTCTGTCTGCCATAATTTTCATCATGTTTCGATTCAGTGTATGCTTTAATACACATTGGGACCATGGCCCATTTGCTTATGAAAAAAGAAATACCTTTGCATTCTTCAGTGTGTTGGCAAATGCAGTCAATAAAGCCGTGTTTTCTGTGTATGTTTGCCTGAATTTTGAGTACTTGGCAGAACTAATTCGCCTCAGTATCAAAAGGTACCCATCCTTTCATACTCCCTTAAGACCTTGGAAAGAGCCTTAAGACTTGTTAGCAACTGTGTAATATGAATTAGTTTCCATCAAAATTGGGGGCATAATTAGGTTCCTTGCTAGTTGGGCTCTGTATTTGCTACAATCCTGTGAAAATACAAAAAAGCTTACTATGGGGTATTGGCTGTAGTATTCAGTATCCTAAGGAACATGTTCCCTTCTCCTTTTAGAGCGAGCTCCAAGCTCTTGTGTATAAAGGTATGCCTGGGAGCATACGGAAAATGCTTCCTGCTGAAACCTCACTAGCCTAATGAGTTGGTGAACCAAGATTTTTAGGTATCAGGGAATTAAGAAGGGGAATGACATAGTTCTTGAGTTCTTTGGGTCAAAGTATACTCCAGTGGCTTCAGATCCCTAGCTGAGCCTCTAACCACATTCAAGAGGGTAAGCATTAATGTTTGAATATTGGGGAGGCAACTAGTCCCATAAACTGCATCACAGGCTTGTGTGAAGCAACATAAGTGAAGTGTAGGTGTGCATTGCTGAGTTCAGGTGTGATACACCTGAAAGCTGTTGCTAAAGACCTGAAAAAAGGTGAACACCTTTTCATGAAGTAAGGTGATTGAATTGTGAATTAACCATACAATAGAGGACTCAAATTTTTGTGCAGAAAACCAGTATAGGAAACACACTGGACATTCTTATGTACATCATAAGAAGAGGTCTGGGGAATCAAACCAAAAATCCTTATCATCCAGGACATTTCTTACAGTGACTAAACATGCTTTTAGGAAGCCCGCAAGTAGGGTATGATGGCAGTTGCCTTCCGGACATGTGTCAGTGCAGCCAATTTGGTTTCATTTGTGTTTACACGGGAGCTTACCAGCCAATGTACACACACACTGAAATAGCTGATTATAGGAAAAGCAGAAACAAGATAATTAAGCAATGGAAAGAAGTATTTATAAGCCAAAAAAGGGGAGTTAAGATATATCTCGCAAGAAAAGATACTATTATAGGAAAGCACAACTCCCTCTATGTGTTTTTGTCGCTTCATTGTTGGATCAATGGTTCAATTGGTCTGCATAAAAACTCAGATTATGTTAGTAGGATTTGTGCTATCTTTGAGTTCCCAGTTGAATCCATTTCCCTGGGAGACATAAAACACATGAATCTTTATAAAGTTGAAGCAAAAGCAACTACAATCCTTACTGTCTTCCTGTGTTAGACTGGAAAGACATAAATTCTCACAAATGTGATGGTTTGTTGATCTTTCACATTATTGCGTCTTAGCAACCAACCAACCAAAGCTTTTATACAATTAAAACTCTCCACCCCATCCCCATCCTGACTTGCTTTGAAACTGCACACCAGGACAAATGGAAGCAAATGATTAAAAAGTAGCATTTATGTATTAAATACAAAACAAGCAGTGCAACATATAAATTGTCATCAGTGTTGGCTAGAAACCAAAGAAAATAATACAATTCTCTCGTATTGGAGATGAAATATCAGATACTCCTGCTGTAAACAGGAATAATGACTCTAAGACAACTGCTGTGTTCCTTCATCTCATTTTTTAAAGTGATAAATGGTTATCAGCAGTTATATAGTTTCCATTAATTAGCAGCATCCAGTGTCACACATGCTAAAGTTAATTTGTCTTTAACCTTTGTGATTTTACCATCAGATCCCAAGATGATTGCCTGGACCTAATAGTAACTGCTTTTAGAAAACATTCTCACCGTTTGCTAATCTTGGTAAACTGTTCCTTGCTATCCTAGCACACTTTTATACTGTTTTTCTTGACCAGCTCTCATACCCATGAAGTATACAGTAAACTCAAATGAGTCTTCAGCATCTTAAATGCTGAAGGGCATCATCAGTTGGTTGACAGAAAGGCAACAATAACAGTATTATAGATGTGGAGAAAAGCCACAGTGGAATGGCTGTGGACACATTCCAGGACTTGTTTCCCAAACACTGGTAACTAAATAAACCCTATGAGAGCAAGCAGTCAATGATCATGCTGTTGTCAGAAGGTGTGGGCAAAAGGAACTCAGTTGCCTCTGCTATGAACAGCTCTGGGCCTCCCTCCTATCCTAAGCAAAACCTTTCTCCCAGTTGCAATTTCACTTTGATTATGGCTCCATGTGGAGGCTTGTCTCTCTTGTGCCATGCAAAAATCCTGTACCACTTGCATTTGGAGTATGAGAAGATTGATTAGAAGAGGGATCTATCGGGATGTGCATTGATAGTGTTTTTCCTGCATCACCAGGGTCAACATCAGCCAGTTACCTGGGTTAGATTACAATGTAGCCTCAACTTTTGTGATCATATCAAGAAAGAGAGCCCAGGGTAGAAAAGTAAAATGAGGTATCAGGCCAAGAAGTGATCCATGGTTTACTCTGAGTGAAGAGCAGAACGATTTCGGCCAGACTTCAGAGGTAATGTGGCTCTGGGTGGCATTTAACACCACAGCAGGGCATATGCTTTGCACAGAGAAGTTCTCAGGTTCAGTCAGTTCCTGATATCGAGTGAAAAGGGGTGGCAAGCACTAAGAAAGGACTCTGACTGAGACCATGAAGAGACCTTGCCTGTCAGATTACAGTACAGGCAACATGAGGGCCTGCAGATGTTTTGCACAGCAATTTTCATCAGCCTCAGTAAATATGGCCAAAGGCCAGGAAAGATGCATTTGTCGTCCAAAATATCTGGAGGGCTTCAGGTTACCTACCTCTGCTTGAAACATATTGAGCCAGATGGCCCAATGACCTGGCTTAGTAGAAGATTCACATCTATATTTGCAACATTCTTATGCACTTGCAAAACACAGGTTCTGCCTATATGCACACATCCACCTATCATACTGACAGGCCTTTTGAGACTGAAGCTACAGTTGGGAGATGGCCCTGCCATAGCAAGATATGAAGAGAAGAGAGTCAGCTAGCCATTCAGACACCACCACAATGAATGAACAACTCTCCCTCCTTCCCTCCCTCCCTCCCTGTGGGTGTGTGCACACGCACATGCCACAACACTACACTACAGCATCTCTTGACTTCAGAAGGCTTCTAAAATATGAACAGAAATGTTTCGTGAAATGATGTCTTACAGCAGAGTTCCCTGCCATAAAGAAAGCAAACAAATTTCAGACAACAATTATGTTTGCAGTTTTTATGTGCCTGGCAATGATTTTGCATACAGATTGGATTGTGCACGGTGCTACATTTACTAATTTAGGAATAGCCAGGAAGGAAAAGATACCAAGCTCCTGCTAACGCTTCTAGAACGGAAATGTTAGAATAAACCCTAAGGGGGTAAACATGATTCAGTTCAACTTTCAGGAAGCTGCTACTGACAAAAAAATCAACATGAATTAATTTGCCCTCAACACATCATAAAAGGAGTAGCATAAGATCTTTTATATCATGCTTGATTAAATGTGAGTGTTATAGCAACATGCTCCCTAAATGTGAAAAAGATGGTGCTGTACTTGTACATAAATGCTTCTAATTTGATGAGTATGTATTTAAGATTTAGTCTTCCCAAGTTAATCCATTTAGGGCAGCCATGCCGTGTACTGAAATAGCATATTTCTCTTAGATGTCCATGTAGGGCTATAAAATGATGTGCACCTGCTGCAATCTGCAAGAGATGATTTGAAAACAAATCTACTATTAACCGGCACAGAACCAAGGGAAATATCTCTGTCTGGGGAAAGCAAAGACCCCGGTTCACATACATGTGTTACAATTCAAGCTTTTGTCGAGTCTGCCAATTCTGCCAGTAGCAACAGGAAGGAATCATGTTTTGATTGCATGAAAGTGTTAAGCGGCCTCTTTCTGAATGTGACAATTTGCAAGTCTTTATAATCTCAGGAGGCACAAGCGTAATGCACTTGCCGTTTATCAGTGGAGGGCAGCATTTGAAAATGAAACCCAGGTGCATACTTTGGAATACTTTAATGAATGTATGTAGATATCATCAGATGGGAGAGTAAGCAAGGACAAATAAGAATGAGCTTGCAGGGGTGAATACTCCCATTTATTGCAGGCACTTCTGTGCACTGTTTCAGAGAGATGGAAAAATGCAAGGCTTGTCTACCGCAAAAGAATGTTGGGGAAGTCAGCCAGTGGCTATGTTTGGAACTGGAAGGATCTTGAGATGGAATCAGACGGCAGCCTGTGGCTTATCATAGCTCTTTGTGCAGAGTGACTCAGCAAGCAAAGCTCTTGTCACTCTGGCACGTCACCTGCGAGAAGGCCTGCACACAGAGAGGACTCCCGAGAGCGATTAGCCCTGGCTTCACCCACAAGCAAGGAAGACAGCAGGGCAGTGAAAAAGCGGAAAAGTCCAGGAATATGAGACGGCCATTTAATTAACTCAGCACAGCTGAGTTAAGCACCAGTAAGGGCAGCAGAGCTGAGATCTGTGTGCAAAGGATCCAGCCATCACTTTCGGGAAGAGTACCCTCACTCTCTTGCAGTTACATTCATGATAACCCAGCAATCAAGAGGGGAGAGAAGGCTACCTAGGATGTCTGGATGGGTTCAGCAGATTTGTATCTTGGTTGTCTTACTGACAAGATGAATTCAGACATCAGGGAGCCACAATGTTACTCTGAAAAGTCATTTCATGCCAGTGGCGCTTATGCAAGAGAACTTCCCACTGGACTGGTCTCATAGTGTGGATTGCAATCCACCCCACATTATCATCCGAAGGATCGTTTGTCATTGATTTCAATGGCAGAGTAAGACTTAAAGCAAGGTATTGTTTTGGAAAGTGTTATGTGTAGCACTATCATCACTTCCTGTAATGCTAAACCTGGGTGGCCCATGCTTTGTAGTCAAAACAGGGTCATAGTAAAAGAGGGAAGGTATCTGCTTGCTTGGAAGATTTACAGATCAACACAAGATTTCAAGCAAAGCCCTGACTGAGGGCAAAAATAACCATTCAAAGGAAGTTGCGTACATGTGACTGCCTCTCCTCCTCGATGATAATTTCTGTTCCCTGAATTCCGGGAATTTTCACAAGAAGAAGGGTTAGAGCATCTGGGGCTCTGCATCCAGTGAGTATTTCTCCTCAGTCAGCCAGACCATCCCAACACATCCTTGAAGAAAGATAAAGTGCTGATATTCTCCAGCCCCAGATTAGAACACAACAGCCACTGGCCCTCCAGACTCAAAGGGCTGGGGGTGAGATGAGGCCTAAGAGTTCCCTTTCCATGCCAGGAGCCTGTTGCTTTGCTTGTTTTATATCCACACTTTTTACACAAAATGGCACTGAAGGTGGCTTACAACCCAACTTAAACTTGGGAAACAATTGTGCTACAAAAACAATTGTGCTATAATAAAAACAATTACTGAATAAAAACAGCACCCAAGCCACAGACCCACTTACAGGCAAAAGGCCAGCTATTTGCCTGTGGTTGGAAGGATAGCAAAGAAGAGTGAATCCAGCCCCTCCGGGAGCGTGTTCCACAGCTTGGGGGTGGACACCAAAAAAGTCTTCTTTCAATGTGCCTTGGATGGTGGTGGTCTTGAAAGCAGAAGGGTTGTGCAGAAGTTCTTAGGAACCATGCAGGCATGTGTGGGAGCAGGCCTTTCTGGTAGCCTGGTCCCAAACCATACAGGCTTTTTGAGTCATAGCTCACATCTTGAATTCTACCTAGAAACAAACCATTAGCCAATGAAGCTGCTGGAATAAGACAGTTGCATTCTCCCTCTAACTAGCCCTGGTCAACAGCCAGGCTACAGCATTCTAGACCAGCTTCTGAACATTTTCAAAGTTAGCCCCTTGTGCGTGCAGGACTAGACATCTGAAAGTGTATTTTTCCAAATGGCTGAATGGGCAGAGTACAGAATGTGAATCAGGAAGTGGGTGGGATGAAGCCAGAAATCAATATTTCTGGCTTCAGAAATCAATATTTAACAGGTTGCATCTGAAGTCCCATTCATTTCTACCCTAAACAAGACTAACTGTAGATACAAACCTAAGCCTAAGTCTGCTAGTTTGGAGAGACTACTGAATCTGGAGGTCAGTGTCTGTAGGGAAGAAAAGTGTTTTGAAGCTGGTCATTGGGAAGGATCAAGGGAAGATCTGCTGAAATGTAGGCTGGAGATGTGGCTGCACTGGAGTGAAGGAGGAGGAGGAGGGAGAAGAATTGTGCCTTGACATCACAAGTGGGTACTCCGAGTTGGGAAGGATGTGCAGCATTTTGTTGTCAGTCCAAGTTGTGTATGACTTTTGGATCTTGGCAGTGAAACTTGGGGTTCTAATAAAAAAGCAACCAAATTCCACAATCCTGACATCTGCCCAGCAATGGCTTAAAGGAGCTCTTAATTCAACTGGACCTGTAATGTGACTGTTGAGCCAACCTTGACCACAGTGCTCATTTCCTGATGCATGCCTCTCCTTCACAATCAGATATACCATAAATATGGCAGGGAAGCCTCAAAGGTGGCAGTGCACAAACACCTAACTCTGTGTGAAGACTCCGTGGCAATGCTTTACTTCTGGTTACTACATTTCTTAGGGTTATTCATGGCAAGTTATGTTTAGAGTTGCTGGAGAGTTGGATTTTAATGACAACATAATAGCTAGCCAGATGTGCTTCCCTTTTGAAACAATGAATTATCATGCCACAATTATAACAGGTACTAGGGAAACAAATGTTCCAAAAGATGGAGGTTAAAAGAGCATTCATGCAGATTGGCCATTAGCAGCTTTGCTCTTGAGATTGGAATTGACAGATCAATAAAATGGAATTTTTCCTGAAAGTCAATCAAGTTAAGTAGGAAAACAACACATGCCTATAATGTTGCAACTCCTGCCAAAAAGATACACAAGATAACCGCTTTTAGAGCCTCTCTTGCCAAATCCATCTGGACATAAATGAGACGTTGATCCAAATGTACCCAAGCAATTCATTATCCCTCGTTAAGGGCTATCCAATACACAATGCTCCCAATTGCTAGTGTTTCAAGCAGACTGAAGGAAAATAAAAAGCCAGGTTCCAAGGTCATGTTTGATTCTCCCATGCACTAGATCAATTAGCCGTTTTTCCCCAAACACTGGCCTGATGAGTGTCATAAGGCAACCAGCCCTTGTCATTTGCCCCTGCCAAATCCTACACAGTCATTCTGCCAGCCTAGTTTCCACCAAGGGCAGCTTGAAGCAATTTTGGATTGATCTTTATAGGAAAATACTTGTTTTGAAAGTGTGGTTCCAAGTGATGACGGTAATGGAACACTAAAGCAGGAACACTAGCACATTTCTCCAGTGGAAGCTGCCACTTTAGTTTAGGTAGTAACCCTAAACCCACCTGAGAGTAAGCAACACCAGACACAACAGGACTTGCGTCTGCAGAAGGATGCAGGGACTGCACCATTAATACTACGAAGAACTGCAAACGAATGTATATCCTAGATAGTTCTTATAACATTCCCCAAACCGTAGCTGCCCCAAGTGTAATGGTTCAGCATTTCCATGTAGGATCCTGGGAAAGGTGTGCCTGACTGTTCCCTTTGGGAAAAGAACACTTTTGGAACTGACTCCCAGGAAATCCTTAGAGGTCTATCTGGAAACAGCACTGAGGAGCAGGAAACAGCTACATAAATAGGACATTTGGACCCTCTTTAGATGAATTCAAATAGAAGGTCATTAATGAAATCTTGTAGGAGGTGTAGAGAGAAAAAGGGAACTCGGCTGTGTTCTGTAGCACTGAATGCACATAACTGCTCTTGAGCATGCTCGGGAGTGTATGCTAGGGAAAGGACAGGGTGAAGTTCTGTGGCAACATGCCCACCATGAGCGATCCACTGCAGTTGGGCTCTCCTCCTTGCCACCTTTCCCACCTCTCTATGGCCCTTCCCTCTGGGCCCAAGCCACACTACTGCCCAGGAGGAAAGAGCAAGGCAGGTGGAGCCTGCTGCACCTTTCCTTTGCTATTGTCACTCTTCAAAGGCTTGGCAAGGAGAGGGGAGCACCTGTATAATGGCGGTGTCAGTGAACATAGGCTACTTCAGAGGACAAACAAAAGCAAAGGTACTTTGCACATGCATATATAAACAGCACAAGCCACATTAGCCAAACGAAATAAACTAATGAGAAGCATTCTGACACTGGATAGCAACATGCACCTAAAATCATTCAAATTAGGAATCACTTGATTACATTCAAAATCCAAATGTTCAGTTCTGAGTTCACAAAACAAAACCAGCAAGCAGCACAGGGACCGCAGTCCTTTCCTTTTACAGCTGTAATCTTTGTAGAGCAATTCAATTTTTGATGAGTGATTCAGGCCCATCCTAGGTTTGCAGAGATTAATTGTCCAGAAACCACTTTATTAGCCTATAAGAAATTAGCTGGTGTTCTGAAGTCATCCCCCTAAATCATAAGCACTCACACTGCGGTTGGTCTAAATACTTGCTGCTGCACACCTTCGGAGAGTTACCAGTGAAAGCAAATGGCTGAAGGTGCTCAACTGATTTATGTTAGTTTAGCTGCTTGCCTCTGAAGGGTCCACATCTCATCTGCGGGGGTCTCCAGGAATCCCTAGATTTCTGTGGACCGTTGAAATATATATATGTGCATGCAGGGGTGGGGGGAGTGTCTTTGCCTTCAGCCCATTTTTCATACATTCAGCAAGATACGATGTCCATTCAAAGTGATGGCCAGTGGCTCCAATGTCAACGGGATTGTGTATTTGCTCTGGATTGTACTCTGAACTTTACAGGAGCTCTCCATCGGACCGAACCTATTTTAGAGATCAACAGACGGCTGATAGATTCTTGACTTCTCAGAGTAAAATGATCGACTCAGAGTTCCAGCCATTGGGTGGTAGAGAAACAATTTAAAGCGTAAGTCTTAAGTAGATGAACAACCTTGCTCATGTTGGCTCCACCATATGCCACCATCCACTTGTTCTACGGATGCAGTGTGGTTGTATTTTTCATTGCCAGTGGAGATAAATGAACAAACAGCACAGTCTTAAGCATGTTTACTCAGAAGTAAATCCCACTGTGTTCAGTGAGGCTTACATTTAAGTAACTGTTTTTAGGACTGTAGCAACCTAATATTTGTTAATGATTTAATTATCCACCAGGGTGTTGGGGATCTATGTTTGAGCCTACCACTGTGAATAGTTTCACCAAGGGCTGCTTCACATACAAATATTTTCTAACAGGATTGCGTGGAGAGGAAATAATAGCCATGGTATGAGGAATATTTGAGGAATGCACTCATATCTGTTTCATGGTATTTTGTTCAGTGAAAACCCATCATTGTCTTGGCTTCCCACAAATTTATCCACACAGCAACATAGCAAAAGAGGTATATTCAAGCAGGAAGAACATTGTTCGTGAAGTGGCCTTTATCTTTTGTTAGGAATGACTGTGTGTTTTGTTCAGGTAAATATTCTCAACAAAATTCATTCATACTGAAAATGTTAGTATTACAGTCAAAACATGATGGTGATTGGCCAGCTTGCTTTCTTACTCCTCCTTTAGCATTTCCCTATACAAAAAACAGGATAGTCTTATCTATGATAACATAATTCATAGCCTAGATAAGTAAGGCTTTGATAGAAGCCACTAAGTCTTAGTACACTTAGAATTGCATTGTGAGCTGAGCCAAGTGTGTTATGACAAATTATCATCAAATGACTGTTCAAGGACTTTTTTGGACTCTTCACTTTTGCTTACCCACAGATTAGCTCGAGGCAGGCTATAATGACTTGGATAACAAAGTTGTCTGACTTGCTCTACAAACTAGCACTAGTTGCAATGCTACCTGTTTGTTTTTATACATTTTTATCTATTATAGAAGGAGTAGAATTCTCTAGCTTACCTGACCAAAGTCTTGAACTTCTAATCTTCAAAAACTGAGCACTGGTGTTGACGCAGAGGAGACAGTGGCTGGTATCTGTGTTCCACTCCCAGATAATTGCCTGTGAAATAAAAATGTATATCATCCAACAGTGCAGAACTGAACTTGAAAAAGAACTACATCTGTGACTGACATTCATTTAAGCAAGTTGGCTGCAAAATATAGGGCCTAACCAAGAAGTCAATCCACCTTTGTTACACAAATACTATGCATAACCCCTTTGAACACCTGATAGGTACATTATAAGGACCTTTACTATGTGGCTTTGAATATCTTTTTGGTATAAACAACTACTTCATAATCCTGTTATATAGGTGCTCAGACATTCTCATTCTCTGAACAAAACATGGTCAGTCTCTGAACATGTGTGTTTGGATAGTGAACTTCATTGACACCTTTGTTCAAGAAATTGTTTTCGTTCCAGAAGCAGCAGCAGCAGCATAGAAAGCTGCCAGAAAGAACATCACTAAGGCTTTGGATGGCTGCAGAAGGGTAGGAGCCAATTCATACATGCTTCCTCTGTTGTTTAGATTAAAGGGAGTTGCTCCCTGTAACTATGGAAACCTGCAAACACTTACCTAATTATCATGCCATCAAATAGTGCATGAACTCAGAAGGATACCTTTAAATTGGATGACATACAGTCTTCTCAGGAAATCTTGTCTAAACCTTAAGCATGTCCATCTCCTAGATGGTCAACATCAGACATTACCTGGATGGCCTTAATAATGCAATTTTTTAAAAAATCATATTGTGTTCCTGAATTTAGCAAGTAAGCTAGACATAAGACCATCAATGGGCAGGAAAACTGTCTGAGCTTTCTTTTTGAATCTGAGCTTTTCTTTTTGGGTCCAGCCTCTAAATGACTGGGCACATCTACACCTCATACCAGGTCACCCTGACAATAATCTAGCTTATTGGCTAAACAAGTCAGGTGACATCCAACAGATGGCCATGATTTGTTGATCCTCCCCCTCAGACTTCCCACAGGTATCCAGGATACTCTGGAAGAGGACTAAATTGTCTCTCCACTTCCCTACCATGATCACATACTCTTTCGGCTCACTGCAGTCTTTCCCACCCTTTAACCTTTCTGTTTTTTTCAAGTGGGATTTAGAAAGGGTCAAAATTATTTTTGGCAGGAAAATATACAGTTATATAGAGCCTCTACAACTGCATAACCTCCTACCTAAAAAAAAAAATCCCATCTTAGGGATTGGATATATCATTCAGATGCCCTAACTAACCATTTTTCAATTCTGCATTCCAAGGCCACTCCTTGGTTTAAACTAATTAAACATGACCATCTAAGATCTGATTACTTAGTTTCCATCCCTAATTGTAGCCTTAGGGTGGCCTTTACAGCCCTTTGCTTCCAAACCATGTGTACAGACTTACTAACTGGTCGCTATTCCCATATTCCAATGGAGCTGCATGTCTGCACCTGTGGATCACCTGAAGTAGAGGACCTCTTGCATTGTATTCTTCATTGTTCATTATATTGTGAACAGAGGGAAATTGTTTTGTCTAGTACACTACCCGCCTTTAATGCCTACTCTGATTCAGAGAAGTTAGTGTTTTTGTTGTCAGATGCTGATGCGCACTTGTCTTACGATCTCTTTTTGCTCTTGCAGCTAAAAAGATAAGAGCTAGGGAGGCTTTGAAGGGGACACTGTCCTGAATTACACCTGGACTATCTTTTAGTACTATGTTTTAATACATTTGTTTTATGGTTTTATTTGTTAATTCAGTGTTTTACCTTGTTAACTTGTAATGGCCTATGGCTAAATGCAATAAACCAACTGACTGACTGTACTACCTAAAAACAAACAAACTTTTTAAATGTTTCTAAATCCCATTTGAAACTAATCCAGTGTGTCTTGTACTTTTGCTTGTTTCCCCTGAGGACCTTGCTTTGAAAGGGCTGAATGAGCAACCACCAGCTTTTCATGAACTAAGATTCCTCATGCCTTGTGACCAAAGCACTTGACAGGGTACCTTTTGACAGTTGTTTGATGTAACCAAAGGGGGAAAATAAACTTGCTTGCAGCCTCTAAGGGGCAACACTCAGGCTGGGCACTTGCAAGCTCCCCACCCCCTGCTCACTCAAAGTTCCCCATTCCTGGACCCACACAATTGTGAACATAAATGTAAATAATATTTAAAAGGCTTGGCAATCATGGGAGGCTTCTCCAAGGTGCTACCTGGACACTTGACCCCTGACTTTTGCAATGTGAAGTTTAAAAAGGAGCAGGGAGACAACAAACCTGCAACAGCTTGTGATGACTGCAGAGAAGGAGGGAATGTATAGATATATATAGGCTACCAACTAAAAGCACACCAGTCCTGTCTCCAACGTGTGGGCAGAAGATATAGCTGGATACAGCTAGTACCAATAGCGTATGTTCTTCTTCCCTTTCAGTTTGTTATATAAAGGTTGCTGTAATGCAACAGTAGGAAACCATTAGTAATTATGGGGACATTTGACAATTTGAGAAACACTCCTGGGCACCAACTCAAAATGGCTGCCAGATGAAAGCTGAGTAGAAGGGAAAAGTGGGGTCTGATCTCAACTCACTAACAGCTCCTTGGAACCCACTATTTTCAGCACCGGTAGAAGCTGCCTTCACAGATTATACAGATTTTTTATTTAAGTGGGAGGGGTAGGGTTCATTGCTGGGCTTCAGGAAAAGTGGGTTCATTGGAGCCCATGGGCACCATATTACACACCCTAATAATGCATTGTATTATTACAGATTCCTGTCAAGTGCTTAAAGGATACCTGAAGGAACGCCTTCAGGCGTATTTGCCCTCCCGCCCGCTGAGATCGCCAGCATTGGGAGGCAAAGTACCTGGAGGAGGGCCTTCTTTGCGGTGGTGCCCCGCCTATGGAATGTGCTTCCCAGAGAGGTCCGCCTGGCGCCGTCATTATTTGTTTTTCGGCGCCAGATTAAGAACTTTTTATTTCAACAATATTTTAATAACCTTTAACATCTGCTATATAGGTTTTAATCTGCAGTCAGGGTGGATCTGGATTTTATTTGTATTATGTTTTATTTTATTTTTTCTTATTTATGTAAGCTGTCCTGAGGCTATGCGATGGGACGGCATACAAATACTCTAAGTAAATAAATATCTGGCAAATCCAACTGGTCCAAAATTGGGCTGCATGCTTAGTAGCAGGTACCAGCCCATGGGCCCACATAACACCAATTTTGTATAAGCTATAATTGAAGCCTGGGCCAGGTTTAACATACTTGCCTTTACAGCTTAAGGGCTGGCTACCTAAAGGACCACCTTCTCCCATATATACCTACCTGCTCATTAAGATCTAGGCAGGAGGACCTTATGAAAGTGCTGTCCCTCGAGGAGATGAAAGGATGGTGAGTAGAAGAAGTGCCTTCTTAGTGGCTGCCCCACATTTATGGAATAGGCTCCCCAAAGAAATCTGCCTGGTGCCAACATTGTTTTCATTTTGGCGCCAGGCAAAGACATTTCTTTTTTCTGAGTATTTTAACAATTGATTTAAATTTGATCCATTACCCTTTTGTGACATCCTGTTGTCCTGCTTGCCTGACATAATGTTTAATGGCTATGATGTTACGGGTTTTATATACAATTGGTTTTATTGTCATTGTGGCTTTTAGTATTTATAATATTGAATCTATTGTAAGCCACCCAGAGAACCCATATGGACTAATGGGCAGCATGTAAGTTTAAAAATAAATGAACAAATTTTTATTAGATTGTATTTTTATTATTCTACTCCACCCTGAAATTTGTCAGGATGAAGTGTGAGCTATATACATGGAATGAATGAATGAATGAATGAAGCATGTATTTTAAAGGATGTGCAACTCTCAGAGCAAAAAGCCCTCGTTTGAAAGGCTTGTTGACACTGGCCAAGCACTCAGAACAAGGAAGGAAAGCATAGGAAGGGGCAAAGTTCTTTCCTTGGTGTAAGAAGCATTCTCAATAGTGGGAAAAGAAATAGCTTTGCAGCCTAGAAACCTCGATAACTGAACATATTCATACTGATAAAGAGACTAATACTCAATGACAGGGTCCAATTGACACAAACATAAACGAGCAGCCACAGTGCTGCTTTAAAATATCGTCCCTCCTACTGCACTAGCAATTTCATCCCTTAGGTTCCTAGACAAATTAAATCATGGGTTCAAGAGGCAGGAGCCCATGTATGCTAACAAGGAACATGAATATGAAAACTATATTGAGGCAGACTTGCCTCAGGATGTTGATAGTTATCTCACCTGAAAGGAATTAGGTGGCTTTGGTTTGCATCTTGTTTCTTTTTTTATCAGTTCTTGCTCTTGTCAGGATTCCCTACCCCCAGCCCCACTACACGCACACTCAAGCACCCTACCTTTATTAACCATCCTTAAAAGGTAAAATTTTAGAAGTAACATGCTGAGAGAAAATTGGTCTGGAAAACAAGTTTCTGGCAGCTGCTGTCTGTCAATTTCTGCCCATGAGTCAGCAAACGGCTGAGTAAACGCCGCTGCCCCATTAATACTCATTGGGCCCTGGCAGTGCCAAGGCCTTCCCTCTGCCAAGGAGACAAATCCATCAGCCAGAGCTGCAGGCAAGACAGCAGTGACATTTAAAACCCCGGGGGCTGCCTCCAGTTGTTGTGTGCCCATGCTGCCCCCACCCCCAAGCTTTCAACATCATAGTGTGAGGTGAGGAGTAAAGCTTCAAATCAGGTTGCTGTTTTGCTACCAGGCTTCTTGTCAAATGAAAAGGAATGTGGAGAAGTTATTGAAAGGTTTATTTGTCTCTGTCTCTTTTAAGAGCAAGAAAAGTCTGTGGCAATTAAAGGCCCTTTGATGTTTTCACTGCCCACAGCCAGACTAATATGGCTACTGCTCTAGAATCTCTTTAAACTTTCCAAAGGTCTGTTTACTGTCTTATAATAAAAATAAGCACATGAAATAGAGAGGGAAGTGGCTGATTTTTTCTTAATGCATCAGCTGTTGCTGATTTTTTTCCACTGTGATGGTAACATTTTAATACTAACCTATCTTTCATAAGATATGCTTAGGGTTTGATTTGGTTTGGTTTTGTTTTTTAAAGGGAAGGGATAAATAAAGAGGCCTTTTGTGGAGGAATGTAATAATGTTTTCCATTGCACATCTTTCCTCTAATAGTATAAGTGTAGACCCAGTCTAGCTTAGAGGCTGGTATTTCTGATTTCAGGGGCCCTTCAATGTCCCCTCTCAATGCCTCTAAACCCATTTTTCTCTTCATTCATTCCAGGTACCTGAATTTAGTTACAGGATGTTGGTACTCGGGGAGTGGTGCATTACAAATGAGAAGGCATCTGTTTCCCAGGAAACAAACTGATATTTTCTGCACCAAACAAAATAGTGCCATTCAGTTCTGCAGAAGGAGTTCCCACAGCTAGAGAAGACGCTCAGAGCTTGCCTTAAAAGGCCAACAATTATATTGCAGAAAAAAGATGCAAGAGACCACACAATAAGCCATACTGGAGTAATCTGGAAGTTGGAGAGGCATTTTGCTGTAACCATAACTTATGTGCTGGGATTTGCAGTGAAAGGTAAGAGTTACTTTTCATATTGTTGTGAATGTGGCTTGAAACACCACAACCTCCCTACAAATTCTTGTAACTTCTTGCAACCTGTAGTTGTTGCCAAGTCCCCATACCATTTACCACTACTCACCAATAGAACCTCAACCACCAGCCAGCTCCTTGTTTAAACTAATACTCACTACCCTTCTCCTGAAGCTAACAAATAGAATATTGGTTCCTTAAAGTCAGTGATCATTTTTAAAGGAAACTTGCAGAAATATTGTTGTTATAATTGACTCAAAGTTATTGGAAAACTTATTGGTTTGGAGAACTATAATTATCCTTTTTGCAAGCTTCAACAAAGTACCGATTGACAGAAAGACAGAATTTTGTGGGGGGTGTTGGGGGGAATTTGCAGGTTATGAATATGTTATATTTGTGTGAGATCCCTTGGCATTCTTATTTTTTACATTTTATTTTTTGTATTTTATTTCTTTTAAGAAAACAATAAAAACCATTTTTAAAACGCAGTGATAATTTTTGACATAATAGAGTCACTCTGGAAACATGAACTTGCTTATGAATGTACTGCCCACATCCAAAAGGCGGATAATATTGAGGAACCTCTTAAGCAGTACCCACTAAGACAGGTTTCCACTGGTTCCTGTCAGAAGCTTTGGACTTCAGCTGCCATCAGCTCCAGTCAATGGTCAGGAATTCTGGAAGCTGCAGTCCAAACCATACCAAGGTCACCAGATTTGGAAAGGCTACATGAGTGCTATGATAGCTGCTGAAAATCAACACCACAGTAGTGCCATTTTCAAGGCAAAAACTTTTGACATGAAATGGAGTCTATGAAGTTGTGGCATAATTGAACTGATTTTAGCTACTCCAGCTAATCCATTAGATCTCAGAACAATTCAGACCCATAATAACACATTGGACTAGATCCAGACATAATCATACTTAGAGTAGAACCACTGTAAGCAAGGGGACTAAGTTACTCATGAGCAGGATGGTGTAACATGGTGTCCTGCAACAGCAGGGGGTTGGACTCAATGGCCTTCATGGACCCTTCCAACTCTACTATGCTGTGATCCTAAGATCCTAACCATGCAACAAAGTGGCTTTGGCATGGTTAGCTCCTACACTGCATCAATTGATTTAAAATCTGGATCACCTGAATAGTTTTAATCATAGGCACCATTTCTGAGGACTGGTTGCCAATGCTCATTTGGAAGGTATCCTTATGCTCTTGCCTACCCATGTGAAGGAAGTAACTCCGTGATTGAGAAACAGTGAGGCAAACAACCAAGCCATGAAACCTGTCTGAAGGAATGTGGAAGGGAGAAAAAGATAATTGGGTTGAAGAAAGAAGGCTACCTTCTATGTCATACTCCAGTAGTTTTATGGGACAGGGTCATAGGGCAAGGTGAAGCCAGAAAGGAGTGAACTAGTGAACTTGCCGTTATGAACACGCAAACCTAATAGGTTGATGAATATTATTTCACACACCTTGAAAAGACAATGGGCTAATTATAATGCACATGTGATGTATGTAGTGGGATGAGATGGAAGATATGAAGTAGGTGGACAGAAAGACTGTACCCCCTTAGTACCTCATCCAATGGAGGAATTGGAGAGGGCTATGGCAGCCGAGTTAGGGTACATGAGGAGATGATTTGTGTGTTTGTGCTTTGGAAAGATTCTGATAGAGTGGGCTCTCCCTGTCTATTGCAATAAACAAAGGAATCGCCTCACTCTGAGGATAGCCTTGGTTGTTTAACTTGAGGAGAAGTATTTTCGCTGCTTTTTGCATAACACATGATCCAAATCACACAGCAGCTCCATGGCACCAACTGTACTAAGGTATATTACATGTGTTGGGACCTTTAGTAATTAGGTAAAGGTCTAGAAGTAGCAACACTGGGAGCTGAGGGGAAAAGGAAACTCTTGGATCAGTTTAAATGGCTGTGCTTATGTCTATCCATACAGGATGATTTTTTTCAATTGATTTTGGCAAGTGCCAAATCTTTAGCAGTTGCAAGTTGTTTGAAAAGGATTCTTATTTGCAATTTGAAGTCACTGATCACATATTGCTTTTTGGATTCAATTCAAGGTTTTAACCTTGAAAGACCTAAATGTCTTAGGACCTGCCTAGATAAGGGGCTGCACAGTCATTAAGATCTACAGGAGAAGGCCTTTTGAAGGAACTATTTACACTGGAAAGTCTCTTAGACAGATATAAAACAGCTTTCTCCCATATAGGTCCCAAATCAAAATTGTGTTCCCTCAAGAACTAAGCTTGACCCAACACTCTTGGATTTGGGAAAGGGTGTAAAGAGGCTTTTTTTTCCTGTATGGCCTTTTAAAATGTGCAGTTTAATGTTTAATATTTTTATCCTCTTTAATGTTCCTGTTTTATTCATTTAGCAGGTAAGATGGTACAGTATATAGACTCTCATAAATAAAACCTTACAACATCAATTATTTAATGGTTGTTTAGCCCTCAAACAACCCCTGCCACCATCACGACACAAATAAGCTTTGGTGGTCATGCAAACCCAGTCATCTTGTTCAGTGGACCATACTGGCTCTCACTCCTTGTGAAACTAGCATTTCTTTTTCATTTGAGTTTTGTTTTCATTTACTGTTGGAATCTTGGATCTTGGGTTTTTAGATCACCCTGGAAACACTTCCTTTGTTTAATCAGATTAAGTAGTTTAAGAGTCAGATTGAATGGGCTGTGTTGCTGTAGCCCAGTGCATGGCTTTCATAATTATATCAGATAGTCTTGAACAGTGTGAAGTCTGTGTAATAAAAATATGGCAAGCACTTGATCTGAGAAAGTGACCTTTCCTTTCTGGCTCTAATCATGTAAAGTGGGCCAGAGCTACACAATACTTTTTTCCTTGGCAAAGTCAGCACCCCTTGACTTCCAGGTCTCCTTTGTAAATTTGTACTTTCATAAAATGGAACTGAAGTCTCCTATTTTTGGTTAGTCACAATCAGAAAACAGTGGCATTTTCCCTATTTACTACCTCAGTTCTTGTTTTTCATGTTTGTTCTTATGCATTGTCTGTGCTGGATCTAGACTGAAGCTGGATCAACAGTAGTGGTGGAAGTGGGCTTCCCTGGTCTACCCAGCTTTCTGAAAATGCTGCACAATAGAGTCAAGACACCCTGCTAAAAGGAAGGAGTCATGGTGCAGGTTCCCTCAGGTTGGGTAGGGATCTTCTGTGAGCGGAAATCTTCCTTACAGAAGCCCTCTTCCTCTCATGGAAGGTAGATACTGGAGATCCAAAACTTTGTCTACGGTAGCTAAGCTTTTAGTTGAAATACTTTTTATTTAATTTATTAAAAGCTTTTGTATGCTGTCCTATTATACAAGATCTCAGGACGGCTTTTCAGTACTGACTAGATCTCTCAGCTATCATATCTGGAAAAGACTTATATTATTGTTAGCATTAAGAAGGTGGCTTACATAGTTCTCTTTAGGTTCATTTTTTAAATCCTCACAACCTGTGAGAGTTCATGACTGGCTCAAAGTCATGTTGTGAGCTTCATGGCCAAGAGGAGACTAGAAGCTGGATCACCCAAGGCCACAGTCCAGCACTCTCACCACCACACCACTCTGGCTCTCATTTTTATGAGCTGTTGCCCGCTAAAATAGTAATATTCTGAATGGATTGCTAATCTGACTCATTATAAAAGAGCTCTATAACTCTGGATCTATGTGTTTCCCATACGTAGGATATCATGGCACATGCTCTCTCTGGTGCTTGAACAGCTGAAGAGAATTGAACTGAGCTGTTTCTTCTCAGGCTACAACTACCAATACCTCATTCCATCAAACATTTATGCCTTTGTCCTTACAATAATATAGCAAACTTAGGTGTGATTCTGATAGCTTCCAGGTATACAAATTGGGACTTCTGAAAAACAGAAGGAAGGTGTCAGTATGCTTGAGGGAACACCAATGTTAGCAGCAATGGGGAAAAGTCTCGAAGAAAAATCCCCGCTCCATGCAAAAGCCCCAAGCAAATGCAAACCAGGCATGCTGACTCACTGTCGTGGTGGATTATGTTCTGCTGAGGGTGAATCAGTTTCAGTTTTAGAGCTCATTCTTTTATGGGGCAATATAAAATGCTAGACAACAAAGTAGGCAAATGGACACACACAAATCTTTCAGTCCAGTATAGGACAAAGGTTGAAGCAGGCAGATACAGTCCAGAAACAGATTCAGACAACACTCTACAGGTCAGTGGCACAAAGCCTCAACCACTAAGAAACATCAGGAAGGTTCTGTTCAAGGTACTGGAACTGACAGAGGGATGGGTGCCAAGGCTCTGCCAGATCTCCAAACATTGATGCCTCCTTGGCACTGTCTCTCTCTGGAAGGTCCAGTTCTTCCACAGAGAAGAATTCCTCCATTGGGTTCTTAACTTATGGGAAAACCAAGGAGAATGGAATAGAATAGCATGTCCTCAAAAAGGTCCGGCCTGCTGGCAGGCTGGCTGGAACAATGACCGGGGCACTTTGTACCACAACATCCTGTGGTCCATTCCCTTGAACCTTCTTAATTGAAAGCAGCCTATTGAAAGCAGCAGGAGTACAATATATGTCTTTAAAATCCTACATAAGCCAATTTCGTTTGCATCTTTACACCAACAATAGAAGTTGGTTTAGGCTTTGTAAGGGCTCACAAAACAATACTGCTCCCTCACTCACTCTCTTGCTGTCTGTCACATACACACAACAACCCCTCCCCACCTCGTCCAGCTTTACAACTTCCTGAGATGTCTGTTTGGGAATACTTACATAGAATCTCAGTAAGTTTAGGCCAGTGGCAAACAGCCCCTTCCTGGGCAACGTTCTTGAGCAAGTGGTGATCAACCAGCTCCAGACACTCTAGGACAGATTACCTGGATCCATTTCAGTCACAGTTCATGTCTGGTATTAGCTTAGGTTTGTGTCAGGATCTGAGCTGTTTCAGGGCTCATTGGCCGGAGCCAGAACAACTACCACAGTACTTGCAGGATTGGCCCCAGGCCCTGCTGGCTCCCTCAGCCTTCTGAGGAGTGTCAGCTGGGAGACCCAGACAAGGATCCATACAGGAGCAAGTTCTTCCCTCCACTGGGAGTCTGTGGCACCAGTTTTAATGGCTGCTGTAGTGCATTTTGCTGCTGCATCTTTCCCAGTCTGGGTCTTGTCCTGCTTCGCCTGCCTTGCTGTCTTGCCTCAGCAATGCGGGTCTTCTTGCTACCTGTGGTTCATCTTCTGCAACTTGCCTGGCCCTTGCTGCATTGCACCTTGCTGCCTTGCCTCGCCTTGCTGCAGTGCTTGGTTTGCCACATGGTTGCTGCTTCCGAACCAGGCCAGTCATCCTGCCTCAGGTGCCTGGTCCCTGCTGTTTGACCCCCTGGTTCTTGACCTTTGGGTCGTGCGTGGCCACGCCCTTGTCTTGTCCTGATATGTACTCCTGGTGACTGACTTTGGCCTGTTCCCTTGCTGTGACCTTGTTTCTGGCTTCACCACTGGACTTTTGACTGTGTCTGGCCAAAGGACTGTGTCTTGCCTCAAGTTCTGTTGTCTTGGTCCTGCTACCTCTGCCTTGCCTCCTGCCATTCATGTCCCTGGATGCGATGCTTTGGTTGCTCTGTATGATGACCTATGCTGGGAAAGAGACAGGGGGAGTGCAACCCTGTTGGTGCCGCTAGACGTCTTGGTGGCTTTCAATATCATCAAGCACAATATCCTTCTGGGATGGCGGCCATCTAGGAGTGTGGGGCACTGCAGTGCAGTGGCTCTGTTCCTACATGGTGGTGGTTGGGGGATATTGCTCTGTCCCTTGGACTCTCTGGAATGTGGTTCTTCAGGGATTGGTCTTGTCCCCCATGCTATTTAACAACTACATGAAACCACTGAGGGGGATTACCTGGAGTTTGGGAGTGCCTTGTCATCATTATACTGATGACACAGAGCTCTGTTTCTCTATTTCAGCAGGTGAGTCTGTGGCTGTGCTAAGTGAGTGTCCGACTGTGACAATGGACTGGACCAGGGGTCTCAAACTCCGGCAACTTACCTGGGGGCGCTGGAAGTAGAGTCTGGGTGAGGCTGGGCCACATCAAGTATTCCACCACTGCAGTGGTGGTGGGCCGCTCATCCTGCGGCCGGCCCGGGTGCCGCCAGCGCTTTGAAGGCCGCAGGGCCCCTCCCCTGTGCCCTGCCCATCCCGGCAATTGGCCCGCGGGCCGCGAGTTTGAGACCCCTGGACTGGACAAAGGCAAATACACTGAAGCTCAATGTAGACAAGACTGAGGTGCTGTTATTGGGAGGTTCTTCTGACTGGATGGAGGGCATTTAACCTATTCTAGATGGGGTTGCACTTCCTTGAAGGAGCAGGTTAAGAGCTAGGGGGTGCTCCTTGAGCCATCTTTGTCACTTGAGGCTCAGGTGGCTCCAGTGTCTTGGAGCGGTCGCCCAACTATCCTGTATTTGGACAGAGATAGCCTACTATCAGTAAACTATTGTTACTACTACATTACATTTCTATACTGCCCATAGTCAAAGCTCTCTGGATGGTTCAGAACATTTTTGGTACTCTCTAAACTAGATTACTGCAATGACCTCTATGTGGGGCTGCCCTTGAAGACTGTTCAGAAGCAGCAGCTTGTGCAATATGTGGCAGACAGATTAATATCAGGGACCAGATGGCCAGAACATACAACACAAATTCTGGTCTGCTTGCATTGGCTGGCTATATACTTCTGAACCAAATTCAGGGTTGCTGGTGTTACCCTATAAAGCCCTACATGGTTTGGGACCACAATACCTAATGGACAGTATGACCAATATCTGGGGCTTCCCTCAGATTGTCACCTATAAAGGAGGCTTGGTTGGTGGCATCAAGGAGGGGGGCTTTTCAGTGGTAGCTTCTCAATGATGGAACAAACTCTCCTCTAAGGCACATCCGGCAACATCTTCAATATCTTTTTGTCACCTGGTTAAGACTGTCCTTTACCACAGAGCACTTAATTAATTTCTTGGCGGTTTGTTAGCTGCTTAAGCAGTTCTTAAGGTTCATTTGGTCTACACTATTACAACTTTTTGCTTGCATTTAAATAAGGTTTTTAATTTTTGTACGGTTACTGCTTTTAATGCTGTTTGTATTTTTATGACACAATTGCCTATGGGGGTATAAAACTAACATCATCATGATAAGCAGAATACAGAAGAACTGCACCATTCAATGGAACTCCAGATATACCGTTAAAATCAGCAAAGGGATGTTTGGTGGGAATCATGGCAGTTTTCTGATGATAAACTTGGGCCAATCTACTGCCTATAGACTCATTTCTTGAACTGTCAAAGGCTTTGTGCCTAGCTGATCCATGGTAGCAATCAGTTCCTTGCTTTTCATAACAGGGTTGGAAGCCCACACAGGATACTTTTTCTGTCTATGCACATAGTAAGTGGGAATTGTAACTATTGATCCTGGTAGGGTCACCTGTACTTTCATCGGGTCGTCTTCTTCATTAAAAGGATTAAGTGCTAAAGCAGATAATATGGTATGTGTGGCATAGCTCAAGAAGGCTTTATGAATATGAAAAGCAACAGCTGGAGTGGCCATCCAGATTGGAGAAGCAGAGCACGATCTCATGGGAATCAATACCACCCTCCAAACTTGGAGGTTGATGAGCATCCAGTGCACAACAGGAATGGTGGTGGATCTGACCTTTGCTTCCTCGTTCCTTCCACTCAGCATGTTCACTGCACAGATATTGTTAGTCATCTAGCTGGAGTATGTCAAAGCAGGAGAGAAGGAGGCTGCAGAGGACAAAGGAATACTCCTGTCCTGGCCTCTGCAGTCTACTACTTTCTCTGCCCACTGGAGCACCCCTTTACCTCCTCTTGGAGTTTCCCAGTTTAGGTGAGGCAAGTCAACCCTGTTCTTTCCATGCTGACTGTGGCGGGAAGCAGAAGAACCAGAATGGGGACTGGATCTCTGCGTCTGAGCTTGGATCTGGGACCCCAGACACTGTTGAGTAGACATAGGATCATTCCTGCTGTGTTTTCATATTACACTTGCTTATTTTCCCTCACAGTTCTAGACATGGGCACCCGAGATGGTATTCAATTGGGAGACTTCTGGAGAATGTTCAGCTTCAAAATGTGTACATACAGGTGTACATCAGGGTTGAGGAGCCTCAGATCCCAGTCCTGCTTTCCAGGGCTCCACAGATGGCCCATCCTCTTTCCACCAGTCTCTGACAGGTGGTTTTCTGTTTTTTCTGCAATTCTTTTACTCATTTTGAAAGCCTGGAATGCCCTTCTGATGCCTGCTTAAATAGATGACTCTTCCAGATATCTGACTATGTTTCATTTTGTTCCAGTGTTCGTTTCTTCTTCCTTACTTTCTCTTCTTTAAAATTTTCCTTGATATATCTTTATGTGTCTTTTAGTTATTATAGATTATATGTATGCATCTAAGATACCTAGGCAACAGTCCTATGGCTTCTAGACATCATTGTAGACGTGGCCAACTTCAAGATCAGAAATGGTGCTTTCACCTTAGAGGTGAGGGCTGAAGCTTCCATTCCCCTCCTCTGCCTCCTCATGGCCATCATAGAAAGAACCACACTGGCTGCTCTCTGACGTTGGAAAAGCATCCTTGGAGAGGGCTTAAAGGAGGTGGCTGGTGGGGGCAGAGGGAAGGAAACTGGAGCTGCCAAGAGAGGAGGTAATGTGATGATGCTCCAGCCTCCCTCCCCGCCTTTCTGAAGCTTTCCAGCTAGGTGGCTGAATGCTGGCTTCTAGTAAAGATGAGAAATGAAAGCAGTGAAAGGCAAGGATCACCTCCAGTCCTTCCATTCTGCACTGGATGGCCATATCCTCCAAGTCTGGAGGTTTGCAAGCTTTGCAACTGGATTGTGTCTTTCATACAGGATTCTAAGCAAATAAAATACCTTTTTAAAATTCCAACTGCTATTTTATTCACGTTTGTATCTAATAATTGAGTAGGACCAGGGAAGGAATTATTTCATGCTGGAAGGGAAAAAATTATTTCTTCACATTTCATTTTTGTTTGTCCTTTTTCGTATATATAACTATTCTCACTATATTTTGGTGAGGGGAACGTGGCACTATTTCAGTTATTTGATTTTTATGTTTGATTCTGTAAGGGTTAGAATTTCTGTAAAGCTATTCAGATCTGTACGTGTGGAGGGGCAAACAACATACTTTTTATTCCTCTATATTTAATGTGATTTCATGGAATGTCAATGGGGTTACAGAATTTAAATAAGCAGAAGAGAGTGCTCTCAAAGTTAAAAGGAATGGCTTATTTTACAAGAAACCCATTTGATGACTGAAGATGAACGTTTGTCGAGAGAAGATTGGGTCTGTGAGGTCTGTGTATTGATACTGTGACACAGTCTAAAGGCTTTGCAATTTTAATTGAGAAGCAATTCTCCTTTTCAGTTCAACAGCTGATTATTGATCATGATAGTCACTTTTTTATTCTGGGTGGGAAATGTATTGATGAGGTAATGTGTATGGGTCTAATATTGATTCTCCATTATATTAAATGAATGTTTTAGCAAATTGGTTGATAATTGTTTATGATTATTTGATTGTAGAGGGGGACTTCAATGAGATTTTGCTAGATAGGCGTATGCCTGCTCCAAAAAGGCAAATAGTGCTAAGATTGACAGTTCAGGCTTATACGGCTGAACTTGGATGACTGATGTTTGGAAAATTTTACATCCTAGTGAGAGAGACTTTACTATTATTTTGCCTGTCTGTCAAAACTGATTTTGATTAGATTATTTTTTTAGTTTCTAGAGCTTTGCCGTGTCAGATACATGCTTGCGAGGGTGATAGGCAAGATATCTGATTATGCCCCAGTAGGCTTAGAGTTGTAACTTACACATTTGCCAAGGTTCCCCAGTCTCTCCTGCCCTAAGGTTTTTCTTAATGATGAGATTTTCAAAGAACCAATTTCTGCTGAATTTTGTTGTTGTTTCATGTTGTCAACACATCTCTGACTTACAGTGATACTATGAATGAATGATCTCCTAAATCTCCTGTACTTGACAGGCCTGCTCAGTTCTTATAAAATTGTTTATATGGTTTCCCTATGGAACTGATCTGTCTCATACTTGATCTGCCTCTTCCTCTGCCTTCAACTTTCCCTAGCAGGATGGTCTTCTCCAGGGAGTCTTGCCTTCTCATGGTGTGCCCAAAATACAACAGCCACACTTTCATGCAATTTGCTTTCAGGGAAAGTTCTTGCTTGATTTGATCTAGAACCCACCTGTTCCTCTTTCTGTTCATCTAGCATATTTGCAATGCTGTCCTCCAGCACCAGGTTTCTAAAGCATCGATTTTCTTCCCATTATCTTTATTTAATATATTTATATCTCGCTTTTTTCTTACAACAGTGAAACATCCTTACACTTGGTGATCTTTTCTAGTTCCTCTATTGCTGCCCTTCCAAGTTTAAGTCTTCTAATTTCTTGGCTACAGTTTCCCTTTGACTTGATGATTGAGCCAAGTATGCAAAATCTTTCATTTCAATTTCTTCTTTGTTGACATTAATGTTGTATAATTCTTCTGTAGTTATGATTTTTGTTTTCTTAATGTTCAGCCACTGAGTTACTCAACTATTTTAATATCGGGATATTTGGGGAACCAGCTAATGTTCCTGTAATGGAAGGCCAGAGAAGCCCAACTCTGTCCACCGTGGCTGGAACATACCTGGCCAGTAACCAAGCTCAGCTCCTGTGTCCAGGACAGCAGATTTAGCATCGCAACTCACCCAAACCCCAGAGCACATGAAAAGAGTTTAAGACAGTAGGAGAGAGGGACTGAGGTACAGAAAAGAAAGGGGAAGGGCAAGTGGATAGCAGCAGTAATGCAAAGTGTCAAGAATGGGTAATGTTCCAATCCCAAGCACAAGGATTCCTTGTTGCACCACTGGAATAAATGATAACGCTAAATCTACCCTAAGAGTTACCTAATGTAGCACTTCATGCTGTGAAGACTTATGCAATTGATCAAAGAACAATGCCTCTCTCAAGATCAGGATCCAGCAGGACACAAAGGCTTTCCAAAGTCAGGATTTTTCAGCCTTGTTCTCCAGGTCATGGACTAATGCCAGCCAACCGATCTCAGGAAATCCATCCTCCCAGCTGCCAGCAATTCTAACCATTGGTAGTCAAGGTAATGGCTCTAGCCAGATGTCCATTGGGCCATCTTCTGAGATAAGCCTAGGTGCGCTATTCACACCCTCATCCCTGACAGTTAATTTCTGATTACCTCTTCCCTAAAAATAAGGCCATTGCTATAGTCCTAGTAAGATTTTGGCATGTTGTCTTAAACAGAAAAAGATCTACTTGTTATTTCAGCTAATAAAGATGGGAGTGACACGGTGCATACCTCTTAGATAGATATAAACTAACAATTTTAAAGGTTTTATTCTGGTTTCTGTAAAATAAGTAGTGAAACATCAGATCAGGATGCAATGCTTTTTTCTCATGTTAATCTTTTTCTTCTAGAATCGTCACAACAGTAGTTTCTCTTGACTCCTCTGCATGTAGAGGAAATTATGAAAGCTATTACAAGTATGAATAGTGGGAAATCACCTAATCTGAATGGGTTTCCATTTGAGTAGCACAGAACATTTTCCAGTCTTCAATCCAAGGTTTTATTGTCTTTATAATCATATTTTTGAATTAAGCCCCTTTATTCTTTGTTAAATGATGCTTATATTGCAGTGATTACACTTTTTGTGCTATTGATCTGTTTTATTAGTTAATGTAGTTATTAAAATATTAATTGGAATTCTGCTGATAGATTGCAACAAGCTATTTCAGAAGTGGTTTGATTAGCTTTAAATACCAATAGAGTAGACCAAGCTACCATTGTTTCTTTGGACTTTGTATAGGCCATTGACAAAATTCATTGGAAATTTATGTGTGCTGCATTGCATAATTCTGGCTTTCTTGCAGAATTTTTGAAATGGGTTAAATTTTTATATTAAAATCCCAAAAACTATAGTTATGACCAATGGTTTTCTCTAAGATTTCTTGTTTACTTGGGAGTACTAAACAGGAATGTCACTTTCTCCATTGGTCTTCGACATATTTCTGGAACTCATGACATTCTCTATGCTGGTTATTACCTATTGTTTATCATGAAATTCCAGTCATCTGTTCCAGCTTTGATGCAGTTGATCAATATTTTTGCTGATTTGTCTGGCTTTTTAACTAAGTCTGAATGATGCTGATTGGAGATACAGTGTCTCCTAGAATGCAGTCCAGGGCCCCCGCCCCTTCCCTGGAGGGGTATTCAATGTTGTTATTTCTGCACTGGTTGTGAGAACAGCAAAGTGGGGCTTTGGTATTTGACGTCACAGGCCCTTGGAACTGGGGCTCCAAAATATCCTGTGCCCCCTTGAAAATGTTGGAAGGTTGGATTGCAGTCATAGTGTATTAACTAAGGAAATTCGATAGTCCCCAGATTTTATTATCTATTTGAGAATGCTTATTGCCAGAGACAGAAATCAAATGATGAAATTAAACTTGAATAAGTTGATGAATGAGAGCATACTATACACACACATGCGCGCGCACACACACACATCTTTAAAGTTGGATGTGTAGGGTCAGGTCAATACAATTAACATGAACATTATACCTTAAGTTGTTTATGTTCTATGCAGGATTTCTTTACCTCTGGCAAATATCTTCAAAAACTTAGTGTTCTGTTTCATACAGGGGAGTTGGCTGCTGTATTGTCTTTATATTACCTTGGAATGTATGTAACATCCAACTGAAGAAGGTAGGTTTGGATTTCCAGATCTTGTTTTAAAGCATCAGGCCTATTTGTTGACTTTAGTAGAGCCTATTTCATGCAGTGTTATCCTAAATTGGCTGGCTAACTGGCAGATAGGCAGGCAGGCACATACACACACACACACACACACTCACATGCACACACAGCAAGAGTTTTGGGGAGTAGGGGGAGATATAATGGGCAGGGGGACTACAGGGAAATGAACAGGGGCAGCATGAACATTGGCAGAGTGATCTAGCAGTAGTTCCCGTGTGGTCCTCCTGAGTGCCTTGGCTCCTTGACCT
The DNA here is from genome assembly GCF_004798865.1 of Varanus komodoensis. Taxonomy (NCBI): domain Eukaryota; kingdom Metazoa; phylum Chordata; class Lepidosauria; order Squamata; family Varanidae; genus Varanus; species Varanus komodoensis. The sequence goes on from NW_025336480.1 coordinate 11,517,105, forward strand.
CTCTTGGAGGACAAAACGGTATATGCCCACTAACCAGTCCTGACTGTGTGAACTTGCTGTCTTGGTGCTTGCATGTTTAGTGGAGGATGCTGTCATCTCATCAATACTGGCCTTCCACTGGCAGCCCAGTCAATTACTCTATGTGCAATAGGGAGGGGGCAGCATCAGCCAGCAAAATGTTGTGGTTCAGCCCTTAAAATGAAATACAAGAAGTACAGACTGTGATGGTTATGATGAAGCTTAAATGTATGTAAACTCTTTACTGCAGCTATTCACAAAGAAGTGTTGATGATAACAGGAATATCCTGGAATTGTTAAGCTGGGCAACACACTTGGTGGGATAAAAGCCTATTATCTCTATTCCGGCTTAGAACTGAATTTCTTTGTAACTGGTAATTTGGCAGTTTCACACTGAAATCTGTTTGAAGTTCCTTCTTTTAAAAATTATCACTTTAAGGTCAGCAGTAGTGATCTGGGAGTTGAAATATTCTCCCACTAGTTACTGAGTATCACCCTTTCTGGTATCCCAGCTCTGTCTACTTGTTCTTTTTGACACACACTTTCTCCTATGTAGAATCCGGAAATTCATTGCTAACACAGTTTCATGCACCACAGTGGAAAATGAATAGGTGAGCAAACCCTGATGCTGCTGGTAAAAAAGCCGGTTAGTAAGCTTTGGCCAAGCAGGGATAAATTGTTACATGTATTTCTCCATATAGATGTATTACTTTTTCCTCAGACCATTTACTGATGCATTTGCTGGACGTGGAGGAAACATCAGGTTATGATAAGCCACTAAATACAGGTCATCATGGCACAAACGTAAAATTATCCCCAGGTGGCAACCTCATGACACACAGACATGTCCTCAGCCCTTCTTTTTTGTCCCCCGTTACTCTGACCAAGCATTCAGGGGGTGAAAGGAAAAGGAATAAAGAAAGGATGGCTATTTGCCCCCACCCCAAATACTCCAGGAGGAAAGTATGAGAACGGCCACTTGGGTTGGCCCCAGTGTAGAATTGCGCACAAATCTACTGACCTGCACACAGAGGACCCCGTTGCAGTGGGAACAATTGGAAAAGGAGGCAATGCAGTTGTTTGCACAGGCATGTTGGCTCTTATTGCCATTCTTAGTTGGATCTTATCAGGCATTCTGGCATTAGTCGTGGTCCCAGAAGCCTGAGAAGCTTGGTCCAAACCCTGCCTTCTGAGTTGCATCACTGGGGGCTGGGGAGGGGAAAAGAAGGGGCAGTTTGTGAGTAAAGGAGGTGGAATGAGGAGAAACAGAGTAAGAGGAATATCAGCACATACAGAATGAAGGCCAGTGCTCTCAACGAGAGATTGGCAGACCTGTCCATTTAACTGCTATTGATTTTCTCATTTTTCTTTCTTTAAGGTTCAACCCAATTCTGCATCATAATACACAGTATATTTTTAACTCTGCAGGAAAATTCATATGCATTTCCATATGCACTTCTAATATATACTTTTTAATGTGCACAGTTTGCCAATCTTTGCCTATTTTCTCTATAGTAATCCAGTCCCTCTGTTGTTTTCACGAATGTGTGCATTTTTGTGCTGTTCCCCTGTGAGAGAGAGACAGAGAGAGAGATGGGGAGGGGGGAAGCAGAGAAGCAGGGAGAGAGATCAGTTTTCTCCTTAATAAAGATTAACAACAGTTTAAAACTCCCTGCTCAAATCTGAAACCTCAACCCTTACCCACCTCCTCCCTGTTATCTGTCAGCTCATAACTGCTGAAAGCCAATGCCGAAGCAAGTTCACCTGAGGGGGTGGGGGAGGAGGATGGCAGTGCAGAGGGAGAGCTGATCTCTCGCAGCAGATAGCATCATCTTCCCTGTGAAATGAATGAGTCATCTCTGCAACGCACTTCGCCTCTGTCAGCCACAGACGCGGGGTCCCATTTCCCTGCCTGAGGAAGCAGCCCAAATGTGCAACAACTCGCACTGCAGCGCTCCCTCCCCCTCTTCTCTGCCACTTCTTCCTTTATTTGTATAACCTGCAGCTTTTTAAAAGACATCTGCAGCCTATCTCTTAGATGACATTTCCTTTTGGTCTGAACTAATCAATTCAAAGGAGAGGGTTTTTGTGTCTGACTAGGGCCGACACATTCAGTGCCTAAAGAAGTAAAGGCCCAGATATATAGATAATTTGGTAAACAGAGCCTGCTTGTTGGGCTACACTAGAGGAAGTGCCTGCAAAATCAAACTGTAAAACTCAGGGCAATTCCTGGCTCAATCTGCTTCAGAAAAGGCTGGGATGAAGGACATTTCTCCCCTCTCTGAGGAATGGGAAGAGAAAATAATAGCCCTTTGCTGCTTATCCTGCCACCAATTTCTATCTAGGCTCCCCCACCCACACAGGCAAATGTGAAAGATGAATCAGCACATTAAGGGAAACAGATTGAGCTGTCTCATCACTGTTTTTTCCTGCAGAGCCAGGGGCAGTGGATGTTCGCAAGCTTCTGCACTGCCAAACACGAGTCTCCAAGTAAGGAGACATAAAACAAAGGCAGCCATCTTGGTCCATGAGAAAACAATTCCAAAATCTGAAGTCTGGCACTTCTTTTATCAAGACAAACAAAACAGTAAGGATATTTGACAAAGAAAGTTCAGCAAGATTTGCCTGACAGGAGCCACGAAGCAGTAGAAGGTGAAGTAGCATGCCAGTTGACACTAAAGCAACACAAGTCCAGTTCACAAGTGTCACTTTCAATATTTAGCGGGGGTACATGATAGCTCCTTGTTATGTGTGAACTGGCAAGAGCTAGTTGTTGGGGTAGCTGACAAACCACCTACAAACCTAAATCAGTCCATGGGTTCTGGGCAGGTAATCATCTACCACAACAACCCACTCTCACTGGGTTTGCATATAAAAAGAAGGTGCAGTGCTTTGGACTGGCAACCAGCCATGGTGGGTTGCAGTAATCATGTGAAGCAAGTTATTGATGTCCAGTAGCTTTGGACCAAGAAAATCCAAAAATGCATAAAGCTAATGAGCCTTAATTACCCATTCAAGACCTATCCACCGCAAGATACTTGCATTACAGCAGTTCACAATATATATATATCGTTGCTGGAAAAAATTATTTCTCTACTGGTTAGTAACTGGGTTCAGTTACTAACAAAATAACCCACACTCAAGGGGTGGGTATAGGTTGTAATTGAGTTGCTGGTTGTTGTTGAAACATAGGTTATCATGTTGTCTAAAAAGAGCTGAGACAACAAACCATCATGAACAATCCACAATTTACAACCTAACAACAAGCCATGGGCTCTATTCATGGGTTGTCCGTGGTTGACAGAAAGCTGCACAATATCTACAGTTGAATCATGCTTCTCATGTTTCATATTCCATGAAACCATAAAGCAGGAAACGTAATGGCTAAACATTACAGTACTTGCATGAGCAAACTAGACTGGAATGGGACATTTCCAATCAGACAAGCACAAAGTGTTTTACTCTGGAAATCACAAGGTCAGAAGAAATAGAGTGGCTCTAACACCAAAGCAAGATGTAGCACTGGCAATAATGCAGAATCCAGTTGAATATCACTCAGAATCAGTGGAAAACCTCACAACATAGCCATCATTCAAGTTGACACTTCAACAACAGATGCTGAAAAAAGAAGTAACAGAAAAAATTTACACAGGTGTTCAAGAAGAAATTGATAACACGCCAAAACAAGACATGCTGATAACTCTAGGTGACTGGAATGCAAAATTAGCAAACAAAGCAGAACCAAACTTTGTAAGAAAATTTGATTTGGGGTAAGAAACAAAGCAGGAGAATGACTCATAGAATTCTATGATGACTAATGCATTGTTTAAAACTGCACAGACAATTGTATACATGGACACCACCAGATTGCCAATAGAAATCAGACTATGCAATTGGAAGTATAAGAGGGAGAATCTGTATTCTCACTACCGAAACAAGACTGGGAGCAGATTGCAGTAATCACCATGAACAGTTAATATCAAGAATCAGATTCAAGCAAAAAAGGCTGATAACAGAAACATAGTGCCAAAATACAACATCAACAACATCCTTGAGGAAGTTTAAGTCCACAAAAAGGACAGATTTCCATTACTCAACTAATTGAGTCAGAAGAACTGTGGAAACCAGAGTCATTATTAGGAAGGAATGCCAAAAGACAATTTCTGTACCAAAAAGAAAGAAAAAGGCTAGATGGATGTCAGAAGAAACACACTTGGTAAGGACAGGCAAGTGACAAAGGCAGAAAGTGTCAGAATTAGAGCCAGTATCCTGAATGCAGCCTTTCAATCACATAGCACTCCTCCTCTCCATCCCCAAGATGGCTAGTATGTCTTACACAGGAGGGGTATGTCTTACAGAAAACATGCCCCTCCTGTCAAGTGGGCAGAGGAAGCCCTGCTGTTGAAGATCTACTTTAAAAGGTCAAGTTACTCTTTCCTTTGAACTCCCAACTATCCAGCCAAGCTCTGAGCTATATCCAGCTTCACCAGATGCACATCAAAGGTGCATTTGGCTTTGCCAAGCAAGGGCGGAGGGGATCAGACTATAGTCTGAACCTCTGGCAGGAAACGGGCAGTTGCCACCTGGAACAGGTTCACATGAACAACGTGAAGCATGCGTTTGAGCAGTGTAGAAAGCAGTAGTAATTTATGAGCTCCTTTCTTTAAAATTATATTATTTGATCCTCCTCCTGCAAGCATCAATGACACGATTTCTCTGGATGCAGGAGCAGCCCCAGGGTAATTAGCTTCCTTGTCGTTATTATTCCTTAGGTAGCGCATTGTTGTAGATCATTTGCAAGGAGCCAGGTGCACAGAGGTATTTTTAATACCCAGTGGAAGGGCCTTTACTTCTTAATGATCATTTCAATTGGCTCTTGAGGAAATGGGGGAGAACATTAGGAGAGGCAATCATCTTGGATACCTGCTCTGGGGTGACGGGAGCAGAGTCTTATTAAATCTTAATGTGAGCTTTATTCTTGGAAAATGTATAAAGCAATTAGGTAGACATTTCTCATAATTTAATTAGAAAAATGTGTGGGAAAGGCTGCATCACATGACAACAGAGTTGCTTTCAGTTCCATTCTCAAAAAGGAAACACCAAATATGAAAAATAACAGCCGATTTTATTGGGAAATGAAGAGCTGACAACTCCTTCCTATGCAATCCATCATGTTCTTAGCACCATCACATCCCACCAAGCCCAAAAGTAGGATTGGAGGCATGTTTAGCATAAAAAAAGGTAAAGGCAAAGGTTTCCCCTTGACGCTACGTCCAGTCCTGCCTGACTCTAGGGGGCGGTGCTCATCTCCGTTTCCTAGCCGAGGGAGCCAGCGTTTGTCCGCAGACAGTCTCTGTGGTCATGTGGTCGGCATGACTAAACACCGAGGTGCAGGGAGCGCTGTTACCTGCCCACTGAAGTGGTACCTTTTTACCTACTTGCATTTGCATGCTTTCGAACTGCAAGGTCGGCAGGAGCTGGGACAGAGCAACCAGAATTCATCCCATTGTGCAAATTCGAGCCGGCTTGATCAACCAGCACAGCAGTTTAAACCACTGTGCCACCTGCATCCCCCATTTTTTTTTATACCTGTCTGCATGTCTTTTCCAAAGATGCGTGCTGCAAGTCAGCCACCAAGAGGGGACTTGAGTGCCTTCAAGTCCACCTGAGAGATTTGCTGCTGCTTCTGCCTGCCCTCTTCATTCACAGGGATGCTGCAATCACTGCCTGACCTTTATATTTCCCACTTCTGGTATTCAGAAATTCTGGTGGGGAAAGAAATCAGGAGAATAATTTAAGAATTTCTGCATCTGTGAAATAAGATGGTACTGTTGCATAATTTTTCCTTTGAGCCAAAATATATTATTGTTGTTAAAAACTGGGGTTTTTTCTCAGTTGTTCTTTCACCATTAAAATAAATATCATTATACTTTTTCAAATAATGTAGGAAAGGGTTGCTGACATTCATTTTTTAGTGGCTCCTTTTAAAAGGTAGTTTTGTGCCTTCAGTGGAAGCCTGACACATAGAAATGAAGGAAGGGCAGGCATCTTTCTTTTTACATGTGTCGGGTTGTTCTTAAAGCTGAGCTATCTCTATAGGTGCAGTGTACTTTCTGATCCATAGCTCAGAATTAAAACACAAGAGGCCCTATATTCAGTCCCTGGCATCTCCAGGGTGTAAATGGTGATGGAAATATCCTTGTCAGAGTTGGGCTTAGATGTGAAGGGGAAGAAGAACCATTATGCCAGTCAGTATAGACAACACTGGGCTATCTTGGGGGTGTTGAACCAGAGCCCACTGGCCAAATCTCTTTCACCTGGACCCCCAATCCAACCCTCTGAAGTTTACCGAATGGCCAAGACCACTTCCCCGAACCATATCCCCTTATCTTCCATTGACCATTCGGTGATTTATGGGCTGTTGCTAATTTTTCACCATTGTGGAAGGATGAAGTGCCTCTCCCAAAGCCAAATTAGTGGAAGCAAGAGCTTTAAAATATGATGTTACTTTTTAAAAGGTCCCATTTCTTTTGCCTTTGTTCTTGCCCACCATTGCAATGTGGTTTCAGTGTTTATGCTGAAAGATGTTCGATGTACCTGGACTAGATGGTCTGATTGTGTGTCGTGTAGTGCCAGATGTCCATATACACATTTGCTGCCATATCGCCACAGTTTTCTATGAGTTTTCCGGATGCTACTTTGTTTCTCCTTTCTGGTAACATTTAGGGACTTGGTTTGAACAGCATGCAAGCTTATCATGGTCTGTACAGACAATGATTTTGCACATCCCGTGAACATGAACTGATTTCTCCAGTGTGGGTCATTTATTGGCAACAAACCACCCAACCCATGGCTGTTGTATCCATGATGGGTTGCTACAGAAACGCTCAACAAGAGTGGAAAACTAAACAAAATCTTGCTGCTTTTGTCAAGTGGCTCTGAAGAGCTGCCAATTCCAGCTGTCTCCAAAGTACCCAAGCAGCACTTGAGGGCAGCTGTCACTGGCTCCCCACACCCATAGTCACAAATGTAGTCAGTGTGTTCCCAGATGAGGCTTCTATTGTAAAATTGGCCTGCCTTATTCATAGAATTTTAGATGATCTAGACATTGTTGGTTTGATTGCCAGGGAAGGAGAGGAAGGAAAGCTCTCTTTGCATGAATGGAAGTCCTCTGACATACCATTCAATTTGTTCCCTTAAGCCCAACACATATATTTGTGGTGTAGAGCACATTTCACCAAAGATTTGGAGCTAAGGACATACCATAGTACAGGGGTGAACAGAAAGTAGATCTCCAGATGTTTGGGACTTCATTTTGCAGGATTCTTGACCATTGGCCATATTGGCAGAGGCTTCTGGGAATTTAAGTCTAAAACATCTGGAGTCAGCCTTCTGTCTTAGTGGGCTTCATGTAGATCAAAGTGAGCCACCTAAAACCCTCCAGATGTTTTGTCTACAACTTGCATAATCTCTGACTAATGGTTATGCCCTCTGGGGCTGATGGGAGTTGCAGCCCGAAGTATTTGGAGAGCAGGTGGCCCATTCCTGATATTAATGAATATCTGCCCATTAATTGCATTAACATACCAGTCTGTTTCTGCTTTGCATAGTCAGCAAAGGAGAGGTAAAAGAGGTAGCAGAGCAATGACTGCCGAGTCATCCCATTTCATCTGCTCCCACGTTCTGTTGGCAGCAGCAGCTGTAGCTGTTGCTAACCCAGGACTCTGAGTTCAGCTGAGGAAGGCAGAGGCATTTGCTCTTTCTCACTGGCTGTTTTTCACATTGTGCTGACAGACTGCAGCATGCAAGTTATGTACTAAGATGCCATCTCCTGGAAGCTGACAGTTTTAAGTGAATTAATTGTGACAAGAGAAGGAAGTCTGCAGACTGGTTAGGCACTAGCAAAGAGGGCAAAGGCACAATCCTGTGCATGTTCAGACAGAAACAACGGGCTTATATATAACTCCCAGCGTTTTTTTCTTTCCAAGCATGCTTAAGATTGAGCCCTAAAGGACTGTTTGCAGGAGCTGACAGTGCTTTTTCCTTATATAGCAAATTGTAGACCCAGATATTCTGGACTGCAGGAGAGAGAAGGGGCGGGGGAGGAGGTAGAAATCAGGACCTGTTCTGATTTTCCCCACACATGGCTCAAACCCAGCTTTCTCTACATTTGCAGCCCATTCGACAGCCCTCCTGAACCCTTACTCTGCCTTGCTCCATGGTTCAGGCAAGCCTACCCACTTTTTTATTTTTGAAGTGCCATCACTCAATCACATGTAAATTCCTCATCCTCTACTGAAATAATCACATTTTCCACTTGTGGAAAACAGCTTAAGGGAGCAACAAGAAGGAAGTGAATTCGCAGTCTTGTCTGTGCTGTGAACTTGATCCAGGGGAAAAGATTATACAACTGACCTAAGCGGGGCAAGTGCACTTCCTTCCACTGTGTGGGCACATATATATGTCCAGACATGGCTTTAGTGTGTGATTTATGGCAAATCTTGGGAGGTTAATTCCCAGGCACAGAGAAATATACAGCATGGGACCTACTGCTAATGCAACAGGAAGCTAGCAGTTCCTGAACAAAGAAAAATGAACAAAAATGCTAATTTCCGAAACAAGGAAGTTCAGCAGGACTCACAGAAGGGAGCCTCATAGGCTTGTCCCATTCCAAACCAAGCATTTCTGCTCATTTCTAGGTTGGTTTACAAAGTGTTTATTTCTGCTGGACTAGTGTTAGATCCTGCAAGTGCAACCAAATGAACAGAGGCACAGCAGCTGTACAGAACAGTGCCCCTATAGGAAAAACTGCTGTCAGCACAGCTTCTGTTCCTGTGGATGTCAACACATGATCTGCTGGGCAGAAACAGAGGTATTCCTGCAGCTATGTAGCAACTCCTTACCACCAAAATGGAGCATTCAGTGTGTAAAAGGTATATAATAGGTAACTAGGAGTAGGTAGATGTAGGTAAGTGCAGAAAAACATTACATCCCATTTCAACAAACTGAATCTCCATCTAAGTACCAGCTTCTATGTGTACCTCTTATGCAGAGGCATACCTGCCTCTTTAGCCCCTTTGAGCAAGGAAAGGAGGAACTGGTAGGCTGCCAAGGGGGATGCTGAGCATGTTTATACAACTGACATGAATTCAGCGGCTCCTCCATACCAGTAGGGTCTATCTTTCAGCAGAAAATTTCTGCCATTTTAAAAACATTGCTATCCATGTAGCTATTCATAAGCTCTGCTGCCATCACACCTTGCCAAGGCTAGTTTTGAATTAAAAGGTGCTGTGAAATGGTCCTTGTTTTGGGGGGAAATGTAAAAATGATGTAAATCTGAGCAGACTTTCTCAAGTAAGTTCATCACTGTGTTGACAAGGCCCCAGTCCAGGATTTAGCTTCGCAAGAGTGAAGGACACAAGGGGACCGGCCTTGGCATTCTTGCCCAATCAAGCATAACAAGGATAAGAGGGGGAAACATGGATTTTATTCTCAAGAATGGTTCAATCACAAGCAAAAGGTCAGTCGACCCAGAGCATCGGCGCAGTCCCCTTTTATACTTTTGCTGACCAGGTAGCAGAGACAGAGCTGGTTCATTCATTTGACATTCTTGCCACAGATGCTGATTGGTTCATTTGAATTCTGGTGATTCCGGCTCTTTCCTGGGAGGCTGGGCCCTGGAGCCCCAGTGTCATGGATGCACATTTCAGCAAATCTCAGGAGTGCGCATGGGAGGCTAACTATTTTGGCTGAATTGACAGCTCAGACTTTGATAGCGAGAGGATTGTTGAAACAGACTCAGTTCCAGCTGTAAACCGAGGCCCTGGGTATCTGTCCTTGCCTGTTATGGGAGAGATTACGAGTTCAAGGTCAGCCAAGGGGACCAGTCAATACACCCATGGGAACAAGGAAGAGCAACAACATCTTGAGGGAGATTTTGAGATGAGGGGTCTATTGGATGGGGAACTCCAGTCTCCTGAGGAAGTGGACCTGATAGTCCATCATCACAGTCATAGGGGGGCCCAATTGGGGTCTCTGAGGAAGGAATACAGGCATGCCCGGTTCCAGAGCACTCTTCCTGCTAGGGACAGATGCAGAAGGATTCATAAGGAAAGCTTTGGGTGAAGGGGGCCAGAGAGGGTTCAACATTTTGCTTTATCTATGCTCAGATACTTGTGTGCAAAATATAGACATTTGGCAATGAAGTACTGGTGAGACTATTACTGCTGGGAGGGAGATGCATGGCTCACAACACTCACTGAGGGATTTCTCAATCACTGCCTACATTACTTGACTCTGGTTTCACTGACATCGCTGGTATGAGGTAATAATTCCTTTGTTCTAGGGATCTGGCATGCCCAGGCAAGTCCCTACATTAGCCTCATTTTCTCCCTGCAATCCAGTGCATCCACAAATAATCCTGAAGCTTTTACTTCTGCTTTTCATTAACTACAGTTTGTGTCATCTGGATCAGACAAGCCTCTAGTTAATGCTAATGATGCTGTATTGAAACAAACCAGCTTCAAACCATAGCTTATAAAACTGGCTTAGTTCAGCTACCACAGTTAATACTAGCCAAGGTTTAGGTTTTATATGGTACACTAAAGCAACTGATAAAACAGCTTTCTCCAATGTGCACCAATGTGCTACGATTACCAGGAGTAACAGACCAATATATCAGCAGAACACCAGGCTGAGGAAGGCTACATTAAAATGCAACTGATCTAAAACAAACACTTTTGATCTCTCCAGGTTGCACCAAAGAAAAAGAGGAGGCAGAACATGCATAAGTCCAAGGGTCCCTGCGGCTTATTCTCATGGATTTATGTTCTAACTCATCTATAGGGACAGAATTCATTAACCATTTAAAAAAGGTGATGTGGCAGGATGCAGGAGGTCTTCAAATGAGTCACTGTGTACATGTGAAGAAATTGGTGCATCCTTGGTGAGATATATAGTGAAGTGTAATAGCTGGAATTAATGGATGTTGGCGTGGCCAATTACAAAGGCACCTGACCCAAAAGGTTGCCTAGCACAGGAGAATGACAGTCTGGCTTTGACTGTCAGGACTCGCCAGAAGACATAGGTGCCTCATTCAAGCTTGGTGGCACTGGGAATGTTCATGGGTTTCCACAGTTCTACTACGTTGCCATGATATCAGTCAGGAGAAGAAAAAGATCAGGGAGGCTCGCCCTTGCACATGGCTGGGTGGTCTCAGAAAGAGTAGAGCTACCACTGCCACCACCAGGAGAGCTGCCACTGAAACATTCTGCTGCTGTGGGAAGCAGGGTTGGGCACAGGATCAGGGACATGGGGGCCAGGAGGAGATGGCTTCCTCACTCCCATGATGCCCTGAACCAGACCTGACCTGATTGCTGCTTGGCTGCCAGCAATAGATTCCAATAGAGTCAGGGAGGTTGCAGGAGCAAAGAGAATTTGTTGGATCCAGGTCCTGCGTTCTGCTAACAGAAGGACATTGTCGATAGAATGGGACTTCCATATCGCCTCTTGCAGTCTACCATGCACCCTTCAAATCTACTTGGAAGGTTCCCCTCATTCTTTGGAACAAATTTGTGGGGTGGGAGTGCAGGTGGGAAGATGCAGGAGTCCCATTCTGCAAGCAGTGTCCTTCTGCAGAAGAAACAATGGATCGAGCCCTGTGGCATTTCTGCTGCCTCTAGGACTAAGGCTACCCTGTGGAATATACACTGGATTGGATCCAGATTCCATTAGTCACATTTAATCTCCATTTCCAGAGGGGTAGCGATACAAGTCAATTGCAGCAAAAGCAACAACAGTTATACAGAAAGTATTCTTCTAATGACTCATCAAACTTCACAGTCTTGCTGCTATCTGTCTGTAATCTCTACATAAGGATATTTTGATTAAATATATCTGTGGAGTTTTTTAATGATCAGAAAATACCTTTGGAAGCTAGTCACTTAGTTTGTGAGAACTGATAATTGGCTGAAGAAAGTCACAGTAAAAGGAAAGAAGGAAAAAAGACCACAATATTTATGGGTTGCTGCCACCTAAGGATGGAAAGTAATAAGAACACTCTGACAAAGCCTTTAAATATCTTCACCTGCATTACAGCATATGGTCAGTAACAAGTGGGGAGTGCTAACACTATAGCCATGGACTGCTCATGGAGCCCATATAAGTGGGAATGTGTCGTAGTTTATGGAAGCAGCTTGAAATAATCCTATCTGCACACAGTGACAGACTGGGACTGGGTGAACAAGCTGAGGCTTGTCCCAAGCTGGAAAGATTCTTTTGGTCAGTTAATAAATCAATATAGGACTGGGGATACAGTCTGTTCTGGATGGGGTGGGACTCTCCATGAAGGACCTTCAGGTTGCTTCATAGACCCAGCATTGCTCCTGGACGGTCAGGTGGCTGCTGTAATCGGGAGTGCTTCTGCCAGCTAGAGCAGCACTCAACTCCTTTCTGGAATACAGATCTGGCCAGGCAGATGGCTTAGCCATCTCTTCTCTAGATTCCTGCAATATTTTCTATATGGGGCTGCCCTTGAAGAATGATCTGAAACAGCATCTAGTATTAAATGTGGCAAGTGGGTAGCTTTTGGGTTTGTTCTTTGTGAACAATGGAACACTAGTCTTTTATCAACTACGCTGGCTTATAATTTATTTCTGAGCCCAAATTAAGGTGCTCTTTCTCATCCATAAAGCCTTGTATGGTTTGTGGTGAGGATATTCCAAAGATTGCCTCCTTCCTTATGAAGCTGCCTGTCAGTTCCAGCCCAGCCTGGGCACTGTGCCTCTGCGGCTGATATTGATGTGACATCCAGTGTTCTTGCTGAGATATGGTTTGGCAAACAGGATCTGCACTTAGCATGGCCACCCCTCCAAATGTAGACCTAGGCTTTCCTGTGTCTCCCTCAGTTATTCTGCCCCTTTGTCTTCATTGCTATTCACAATCCAGAGATTCCCTTTTCATCTTGCTCTAGGTCACCATGGAATGATCAGGATTATAAGTCAAAGCATATGGAAAGAGTGAGGGTGGAGAGGCTGCCTAGATATAAGTACTTTCAGTTTTGCCTTCTTTCCTCTTATGAGATTGACTTTCTGGCTCTTAGTCATGCAAGTTCTGCAATATTTATCACCAAGGACTCTGCCCTTGAAAATGAAAAGCACATCAAAATGCACTTCTAGGACAAAGGCTCAATTCAATTGTGTTGGAGGATATTTATCTTTGAAAGCTAGTGTATAATTTTGGTTTCTTTTAACACTGGAATGGTCACCTTAAGAGAATAAAGAGCCATTAGGCCAACAAATACAAGATATTTATTTTTCAGTGGTGGCCTCATACCTTTGGAATACTCTTCCCAAGGAAATACATAGTTTTACCAATGAAAAATACTGAAGACACATTTATTCCAGTCTGCTTTTGGTGCTTAAAGAATCATTAGTAGCTGCAACTATAGGCGTATGCAAGCACTTAAATGATAATTTGGATGTTTGTGTTTTGTAATTCTTTTCACTGGTGATGGTGGTGGTGCAGCCTGAAAGGCATGTTAAAAGTCTTTCACATGAAGTGAAAACTGTCTAGTAAACAGGAAAATGCCAAAGTTTAATACCATATAAACTTGTAGTAAAATAATCTACCCAGAACTAGATGACCTTATCTTCCATTCTTTCTTTTGTAGTTTTATTTAAGAGGAAAAACTTGTGCATCTACATCTACTAGTATTTACAAACAAGATCTCAGCATGGGGAAAGACTCAATTGTTTCTTTGTAGAGTGTGCCTTATTTCACAACTACTGCTCTGACAGCAGAGTTTTTAAATGCTATCTGGTGCCATGGAAGCAAATATGCATTTAATATCTACATCCAAGGGAAAAGTCTCCAACTTCTGTTTCATACTAACGACATAGCTTGCAAATAAAGTGTTGAAACAAGCAAGTTAGATCATCCACTGCTTACATAATCTGTGACAGTGACTTAAAATAGCATTCCTGAACCAGCCAGAGACACAACTAAGATAAAATAACACAAAGCTACGAAAATTGCTCTTACTGAAGCCATTCATATATTTGGCACTTGAGTCATTGATTTATCAATAGCCTGCTTCACACATACTGTTGCCTCATGGTTTATTTAACCCATGATTCATTGAGCTATCCAGGATGTGCCTGGCAGACAGGCAAAGGAACAATGGCTTGTTTTCTTGGTTCCTGGATTGTTTCTCTCCTTCTCCTATCGAGCTTAAATGCTATTGTGAAACTGTAGCACTTGCATGCAGAGTGGTTGGGGTTTATTTTTTATGCTGCTGTTGCCCGCCAATTCTGTAGCCCGGCAAAACAACCTATGAAAAATGCATGCGTCTGAGTTCACGAAGAATGAACTCACAACCATGAGCAACAACATGGTTTCATGTTGAAACCCATGGTTTCATCTTCTGGGTTGTTTGTGGTTCACAAACCATGTTTTATTAACATGGCCACATCCACACATCATGGCAACCCAGAACTGCTGTGGGATAGAGCCATGTGTGAACACGGCAATTCTGAAGCTTTGTAGTAAACATTGTGCAATTAAATCCATAGCTAGAGCCAAGTCCCAATGCATAGATCCTTTACTCTTTCCCCAGGAATATATTGGAAATAATATTTGTGGAAAATTACTGTTCCTTGCCACATTACTATCTAGATGAATTCTTTTCACTCAGTATTTCTGAAAGACGACCTTCCTAATAGTTGAACTAGGTCAGTTCAGGCTTCCAGTACCTCTCCATGGATGATTCCATGTTTACAGTCCCATAAATAGATCTTATGCCACTATCACATGGTGAAAGATCGCTTTCATATTCTTGGAACAGCAGGCGAAGCTTATCCTTACAATACTTAGCATACACTTACTACTGCTTGTGAAACTTACGTATGAATGACAGTGCAGCCCTAAAGCCTTGATCTTATCCTACATTGATTCTTTCTGTATTTCCAGATCTAGAATCACTTGTTTGATGTCTTCCCATGTAGCCTGCCATGCATATTTATTTATTGATTAGATTTCTATCCTGCCTTTTCTTATAATAAATTCAAAGGCACTTGCATCATTCTGCTCCTCCTGCTCTCCATCTTATTCCCACAACAACCCTGTGAGGTAGGTTGTGCTGAGATTCTACATCTGAGCAAAGGTCACCCAGTTGGCTGCATGGCTGAGCGAAGACTAGAACCCAGATCACCTGAATCCCAAACCCATGCTCTTAACCACTGCGCTGCACTGGCTCTCAGTGTATGTATCTCTCAGACATATGGCTGTTTATGTCTCAGTCAAAGACCACCCATTGCCCTATTAAACCCCCACTTTTGAGGAGAATGAAACAAAAAGGTGAAATTTCTTATGCCTTTGCTATACCTCAGCAGTTTGCCTTTCAATAGCTGTCAAGAGGAAATGAAGGGAAGAAAAGGGAGGCAATTTGGACCTCTTTGGGACAATGCCAAGGTTGGTACTTGCCACACTCTGAAATGGCTTCACTGGGAGTTCTGATTTCTGCAATTGTACAACTGCATTTCTATGCATAACTATTAATTTCTGCAGTTTCTTTGCAGTTGTGGTATTAACAATGAAAACAACATTTTTCTGTGGATTGTGTGCACAAACTAATTCTAAAAAGTTTCCCAACCACTTGAGCTCTTTGAAGAGACTGCTATTGGCTGTCAAAATGGAGATCATCAGAGCTTGGCTATCAAGGGGGAAAAAAAGGGAGAAAAAGCCACAGCAATCCAAAATTAGCTTGCAATTGTAGCAAGGAGGGCAGTAAACCAATGGGCAGCTTGGCAAAAGAGACAAGCAGTTTTTGCTGCTCTTGCCAAGCCAAATGTTTGCCAGTTCCCAGTACCCACGTTGGGGTTGGTTGCACAGTTTTGGATGACAAGGCAACTTGTTATGGGTGCAACCCTTAAAAGAAGGCATGAGTTGCCAGGGTGGTTTGTTACCCTTGAACAAGCCATCCCATGCAGGAATCAGTCTGAGTGGACTGTTGCGTGAGGGATCATTGTGCTCTGCACACCCAGGCAATAACTTGTAGATAGTATGCTTTAACTGTTAATATTTCCCAGTGTGAGAAGAGCTGAATCATCTGTCTCCTGAAAAGTAATTTGAGCATCTTCAGGTCAGTTAAGCTGAAGTAGAGCTGAAATGGGAGAAGCAGGGATAAAGACGGATATGTGAATCAAGGAACTGTCCTTTACAGAATACTCAGTGCTGTGAGCTGATTATGCAGTATCTTGGTTTTGATGCCTAGTATTGATGTACATGTTTTACTTCTTTGCAACAGGATTGCCCTGTCACAGTTCCAAATACTAGATTAAACAGCAAGATAGTCCCCCAAGTTTGAGAGTTCTCTCCAGTTGTTAAAATGACATTGCACACTCTCTCCTCACCACATTCAAACTCAGGAACTTCTAAAAGAAATAGTCAAACATAGGACACAAGAGGGGGAAAACTCTTTTGCAAGCTGTCAAAATATTGCCTCTCAGGGATTGGATTCCCCCCTTTTTCTGCCATGTTCTGCCTCTTGCACAAAAATTCAGTGGGATCTGTTTTTTCATTGTTATAGCTGCATGTTAAGCCTGCATCTTTGGAACATCTATGCTGGCATTGCAGTAGGGATGCTTGCAAATGGTGCACAAGGATGAGATTTGCTTTGAAGGTTAGGAGCATTCAGAATTGGTTTCATCTTCCATAGTCAGTGTTCCCAGACTCTTCCAGGCAGCTCATATTAACATCCCTGTCTTTCCTTTGAGCCTATCATTGTAGTCTTTGGTAAATAATTCCACACCATTAAAACTCAAACTTTAAAAGTAGAACTGTTAACCACTAACGTGTGCAAGTTCACATTACTTGCATAATTCAGGGCTAGGTTTGCTGGAGCGACACACAGAATACATTGTTTGGTTCAGAGTACACAAAGCTTTGAGGATACTCCCAGAGTTTCAAAATACTGGAAAATCTTGGCAGCAATTCTACTGCATGATCCAACAGAGAAGTACAGCAGATAGTGTGGGAAGATGTGGGAAACCTAGGTACAAATTCCAGCTTACGAAGTCAAAGCACTCTTCCCCAGCTTGGTGCCCTCCTGCTATGCTTGGGACTACAGTTCCCCACATCCTCTAGCAAACCATGGTTGAAGATACCAGGTTGGGGAAGACTGCTTTAAAGGATTGCTTTGCTTTAGTTTTCCACCTGTAAAAGAGGCTTATTAGTGATCTAGATTAAAGGTGGCCAGGAATTACAGCTCATAAAATACTGTGAAAGACTGAGGACAAAAACTTCTTTATCTTTTCTGGAGAAATCTGTATTTCCAGGAAGCTGATAAGGTATAGTGGTTACAATGCTGATCCAGTCTAGTTCTCACCCAGCCATGGAATGAACTGGGTGACTTTGGCCAGTCACCGACTCTGAACCCGAACCCATCTCACAGGGATGTTGTAATGGTAAAATGGAGACACAGAGGAGCATGGTAGCTACCTTGGGTTCCTCACAAAAGAAAAAAAGGGTGGAATATACATGTAATAATAAAATATGTGAAACATAAGTGTCTAATAATCTGTAGTAAATATGGGCACAGTTTCTAAATGTAAGCATCAAGTGTCTTGTGAGGAGAGCTCATAACTCTTAAAAATCTGCCACCCAATCACTTTTCTACCTTGAATTTCTTGATCCAGCAATGTTATTAATACTAGAAAAGACTTAATGCAATGTAATAACAGGCACTGGCAAATACAGGAAAATGAATTTTTTCCAGCAGACCATTAAAGTCAGACACACTTCATATGAACTTATTAACGAATTTTATTTTTTCAGCACACAAGCTGTAGTTAAGGTTCTTTGAAATGAATGTTATGAAGCAAGCCACCCGACAGAGTGGGGGAAACAAAGTGTGAAGCCCTGCCACACACTCACATCCCCACCACCTTCGCACACAGAAAATGAATGACCACTTCCTAAAATTTAATGCATAACTTGTTAAAATCAACAAAAATCGTTACATGCTGGAAGAAGCAAAAGAGAAAAGGGGAGCCTTCATACCACATATACATTCCCACCTAAGCCATATAAAAGTAATTCTGTACTTTTGCATCTTATTTTTCTGCTTATTAATACTGGTAAATTACCCTGACAGAGAAGACTAAATACTGAAAAGGCTAAGAGAAAGAAAAAGATCATAATATGCATTCCCTGATCACAGTAAAAATTTAGGGTTGCAACATATCCTTCTTGTACAGGAGCAATTGCTGAATAGGAAATTGCATGAATTCTGGGTAAATTTGCCACTTACCATCACACCCATGCAATAAAATGCACCATGTAGCTTCCAACACAAGAAGAAATCCGTACAGGAAATCTTCCCTTGTGTGGAGCACAGTATGGGTTTATTTCCAAAATACTACAACAGGCTTCCTCAACTTACTGCCTTCCAGATGTGGTAATCTAACATCTCCATCTCCGGCCACCGTGGCAATGTGTACTAAAACACAGCTGGAGGGCACCCAGCTGGGAAGGCTGTACTGCAGAATGCTTCTGTAAATGAAAACATGATTGCTTTGATTCGTAAAGCATGTTGCCTCTCCACCATGCTTTCTGCAGATACTTAGTTTTGTAGGGTGTTCCTGTGTATTAACAATGTATCTGGCAGGGCACATCTTCCATCTGCTGTGAAGTGACAAGTCTGTCCTCTTTGAACTTGGATTTTTAAGATTGTGGGAAAACATTCTGGGTTAGGATCTGGCAACTTTGACCAGTTGTATGCGCTTGCGAATGCCTGAAATCTCAAGTGGCAGTTGTCCACTTAAATCTGAAGGCTTATTCAAGGCTCAGGCAGCAGCAGAAGTGTGTTTATGATGGTGGAGGAGCCTGTCATCCTCCAGATGTGCTTGAACAACAGCACCCATCATCCTTGGCCAGTGGTCATGGTGGCTGGGTTGATGGGAACTGGAGTTCATCCATCCCAACACCTGGATGGCCACTGTTGCTTGGTTCCTGAAGGTGAAGACAAATTGCTGGGGTATGTAGTCCAGCGGGATAGAAAATGATGTGAAATATTTACGCTGATCCAAACAGCAAGGATAATCACTGAAAATGTTTGAAAAACAGGACCTCTCTCTGTTGGACAATAAATTGGAAGATGAAAAAGCTGCCAGATTCTCTAAGCTATAGCAGCGATTCAAACCCTGGTGGTAAGTGCCCCTTCCTCACTCCTCCAATGCATCTAAGAGAGACTGGATGGATATTAGGCTTTGACTTAGGAAAAGGCTTCCTATGAAGTCAGGAAATTCAGAAAAAATAATGCACTATTCAGACACATTCAAATCCCAAAATTAACCTTATGTGCATAATACTGCAACTCTGAGGTCAGTAATGTACGTCTTACTAATGAGAGGACTGCTGTACCTCTGCTTCACAAACCTGGTGGTGTTAAATTTAAAATGGCAAATCAAGTAAAGGAAATTTGAGAAAACACTTATTTCCAGTTTTTCTGCAACAGCAGCGTACCTGCAGGTACCTGTTTTCCCAGAGAAACCCTACATCAGTCCTTACTTGGTTTCAGCATTTTGCTTTTTGAAGCAGTTTGAAAAAAGAAAGAGTCCCAAGTTCTGAAAACATGTGGAATGAATTGCAGCTCTTCTTTGCATATAAAGGAAACCGGAACACTCACTTTGATCAAGGCTACTGAACAAGCTCAAATTCAGTATGCAGAATGAAAATTATGGGCAGTATAAAGGAAAGTAGTTTAAATGGCATTACTGTCCCTTCCCAGGAACTGCAGAAATTCAAACCTTGTGTTGAAGTTGGGAGGAAAACCTAAATTAGCTCACTCACAAAGCTGCAGTTCATTGGTTTACCTAAGGGAAGGCACACAGATGAACACATTTTTAAATGTTTTACTTTTGTAGTATAAAGTGTTAGCTGAAGACTCAAAAGCTGGTAGCGGCTGTCACAGAGAAATATGCCAACCCTTTTCATTACTATTCTCCTTCTGAAGAAATATGGATGCACGTACATAGAAAAGCTATACTCAGACATTTTGACATCATCATCATCATCACCCCATATCGCAAACCCAAACCATACCTCACCTCTTAAGTACATTCAAGGCATTACATGGCGTTGTTGGCTAGAAGCAATGTTGACATATCCTACACTGGACCTCACCTCAGTGTGCCAAGTGTTAACTTTGAACATGAATCTCAGTGGTTGTCTGTGTAGAAGACACTGCTCAGAACTCAAAGAAAGGAGGCTCAAGCAAAGCCTGGTTTTCAAAGAGGATAGCAATACCTTCTTTTGAAATCAATATATCAAGCACCTTGGCAGAGCCAAGAGATTTTATTTCCTAAAATGGTTTTAAAATCTCAGTGTAGTACCTCATGGCACAGCTGTTTGAGAACTCTTGGACAAAGCAAGTGCAGAGCTCCTTTTTACGACTAGCCCGCAAAGGAAGTATCATAAGTGCGGCCCGCCAAAGGAAATTAGGAATTGTCTACATAACTCTTGGAGGGCAGCTACTGATGGTTACTATGCACCATTTTGCTACTGCGGAGAGAAAGCACAACCACCAAGAGGGGTGGCAAGCTCTCAGAGCAATCCATATAAACAAAAAGACCGAACCTAGACACACGATCCACACGGAAGCCAGGTCTCTAACTGTAGATTCTCGGTAGTGAACACATACAAGCCTCCTCTGCATGGGGCAAACTGCAGCCGGCATTATGGCAATTATATGCGTTGCCCCTCTCTTCTACCTGAGAAATCCCAGCGTATGAAAAAGCCACTGTTCACGTACAAATGAAGTTGGGCTGGGGGGATGTGCAGCCCCTGACTGTTGTTAGATAGCAAGCCCCATCATTGCTCCTTGTGGTCCATGCTGGCTAGGGCTGATGGGAGTTTCAGTCCACATGATCTGAAGGGCTACACCTACCCCAGCCCCTGTAGCAGCGTATGCAAAGCTTTCCCCTGATCTCATCATTCTCCAAAGTACTGCATCAGGCCTTCACCAGTAGGCTACACAGCAAGGGCATGGTACCTCTTGCTGTACAATATGAACTGTGAGTGAATGGCAATTATCAGAAAGCATGGCTAACATTAATTTGATTCATTCTTAGCATACAGGTAGTCAGGTAAATAATTTAAAAAGTCTACAGTGCACTGAAATTATGCTGCATTTCAGAAAACTACCTCACATATTCACTTCTTGAAACATCTTTACTAGGTTAAGACACATTAAAATGAAACATTTCCCATTAAAGATGCCAAGAAACGGGATTTAGTTTTATTGCATGACGTTGCATAAGAAAGTATATTATTGAAAACTGTAAGGCATCATGCAATTATCCATAAGCTGATTCATTACTATTCTTTGAGAGGCGGTTATACACTCTACATTTATAAAACCAGTTTTGAAAAAGTACATAAAAATTTAACATGATGAGCATTAAATATGACCAACAATCTGTAGGGCTAAGCTGTTAAAAAGTGCATTCAAAAACATAATGTGCTGGGAAGTAGCAGAAGGAAGAAAGTGGGGTGGGGAGATCAGACAACAGACAAGCTATAAATCTCAAAAGAAAGTGGTTTTATAGGACTACAGACTAGTGTTACAAGATCCAAACTGACAAACTTGCTTAAAATCTGTATCAGTCTTTACACTTAAAATTTAACACAATTGATACAATAATAATAAAAAAAATACGCTTTTGTAACCAAAGTCTATTGAGTTCAAGTTATGTACACTGAGTGATCAAATAATGAAGAAATTTGGATAGTATGTACAATGTGATTTTGGCATTAATCAATATATTGTGCCATCCAACGAAATCCTTCACCATAGCCTTGCCTCTTTAATACACTGCACATGAAGACTTCCAAAGGCCGGGTGTTCAATTCTTTCACTGGGACATTTCCCTGCAAATGAGATAAGGAGGAAGATAAACACTGAAATTCAGCTGTAAATTCCTTACAAGGCAGAGGTGTTGTCGACGGAGGGTTTACCTTCCCAGAAGGTGCCCAGCTAGGTCTGGAGAGGACTGCATTTTCCCTAAGGAACCAGCTGCACTATTTGAAAATGTTCTTCCATTCTTCTTTGCCACTTAAAGCTCAACAATAATTAAAGGACTTTGCATGGGATGAAATACCTTCTATGAGTTGAGGCTGATATGCCAACTGTGCCCTCTTCTGGACAGAGATAATCTAGGTACAATCATCCATTCCTTGGTCAACTTCTAGGCTGGAATACTGCCATGCACTGTCAGTGGGTCTGCCACTGAAGACAACTCACATGGCAACTACTCCAGCAACCAAACCAAGCGAGGAGATAATCCTCCACCTGGAATGATACAACTCGGCTGACTCCAGTAACTTTTCAAGCTCAAGGCAATAGTTGCCCTTAAACTTTAAAGTACTACATGGCTGAGGGCCCATATTACCTGATGGACCACCTTTTCCCTTACTATCTGCCTGTCTGCTAAGATAGTCATGTGAGACCTTTCTCCGGGTGTCGTACTTGACATTTGTTAGGTGGATACTTGCAGATGGCGGCTTTTCAGTAGTGGCTCCCTGTCTTTGTCATGCCCTACACAGGGAAGATACTATATTTTAGATGCTAGACAAGATCATCTCTTCTCCTAGGCTTTTAAGAACTACTATTAGCAACATGTTTCACTTGGTGCAATTCTGATTTTACTGTCTCTTTGGATTTACTGTTGCTATTTCAGTAGCCCTTTGTATATCGTATTTTATATTACTATTGTATTTTAATTGTTTGTTTCCTTCTTATTTGTCAGTTATCCTGAAAATGTACATTTATGTTAAAGGTCTAAGATATAAGCTATGTAAACAAATACCTCATATTAGAATACTGCTAAAAGGGGACTGGAATTTTTATTAATGGACCGATCCACCTTGCATTATCTATAGGAAACATCTATTCTTGTTTAAGATTCAAAGCTGTGAAGAGATAGGTTGATGTTAACAAGTGTTGTTTGATGGTTTCACCACAAGTTGACTAGCTGCTATTTATAATGCTGCAATTCTTCCCAGTCATTTGTATTCCGAAAAGGGTATTCCACAGAAAAATAGGTTTTCTCTGCACAAATGTTCTGAGCAAGTGTAGTAACAGTTTCACAAACAAGGAATACTAGAGAAAACTACTTCTACTAGTCTAAAATAGAATGCCTACTGAAAAAAGTACAACTAGATTATGTTTAACGGAAAGAGTTCAAATAAACTTCTGAATCCCAATACATCTAAATCCTGAGTCTACTATTATAGTATTAAAAAGCTAACAATTCAGATTTCCACCAGATAATTTTTTAAACATCTCTATTATGTTAAAGCAGGCATTATTATTACCAACTTGGGGTGGCTGCTGTTGCCCTTTTTGCTTTTCAATTTGAATGATCTTTATATTGTATTTGTTTTAAATATGTCATGTATACTACCCCAGGATCCCTAGTACATAAAAGGTTGTTCATATATTTTGAAAAATAATAAAATAAAATAAAAGTTTCTACTAAGAGCTGTAAGCTTTCTACATGTTCTTTCATTATTTTAAAATTAACATATGTACCACCTTAAGAGATCTTCTAAAAAAAGAGAAATGTTAATACTGTGACTGCAGGCACCTGCTTATGAGAGTGTTCCAGGATTTTATGTAACCTAAGAATAAAGCAGATCTCAAACACTTGAGCAAGAAAATGACCTACACACTGAAGCTATGCAGTTGAGAGAACTGCAAACAAAAGCATTATACCTTTCCTGTTGTCTGGCCATACAGGCCAAAAATCTCTCGCAATCTTTCTTCACTGATGGCTTCTGGTCTGTCAATCTTGTTACCAAAAATTAGAATAGGCACATTAGCAATAGTTTCATCTGTCATTAGTGCCTATGAAGAGAAAAGAGAGCATATACATTTTAGATTGTATACAGCCAGACAGATTTTATCAAACATAGAGACTCCAGAAATCCACTGTAGATGTAGATTCCAGAAGTCCCATATCGCCATATTGATTGTACAATCTCTCTTATATATCAAAATCAAGCTACATTCAAAAGAGAAGACCATCATTAACTACAACATGACTTTCTTTCAAGTACATTACTACACATTATGAATTTGAATGATGCTTTTCAATTATGCAAGAAGATACTGTGGACCTAAAACTCTGAAGAAAGATCCAAAGAAGGTTCGTGTATACAAGCAAGGGGAAGAGAAGGAAATGACACATCATTTACCACTTCCAAATCCATGCTGCATTTCTCTTCACTCACATTAACCCACACCCTAAGCTTTAGAGAACTGTATATGTAATGAACAAATTTTTAAAATCACTGATTAAAGCATCATATAGATCTGTAGAACACACCAGGTATGCCAGACCAGTATGAAAACAATAATCAGATAATGTCTCTTTATTATACTTTTTTAAATTAAGTTCATAAATGAATAAACTTAATAAAACATAAAACAGCCAAATAAAGCATTGAATCAACATAATTTAATGCCATCTATAGTTCAGAATTCATGCTTGAGTATCATCAAGTCAAAAAAGATAATAGTTTATAAATCACATATGCTTTTCATTTCACAGCAAGTCAATCCATTGAGCTGCTTTCTGAATTACACTTTAATAATGGAAGCTTTTATTAAAACAAACTCGTTCAAGCAGAAAGAGCAACCATAGTTTATATAATCAATAATCAGTCAATTCCCCAGATGTGAAATTTTCCTTTGACAATTCAAAAGGCATTCATGCATTTTCCTCCTGCACCCAAATAAATGTTAGCTGCAGCTATCCTTCAGTGCCAAATAAGCTCATATCTTCTGCAAGACTAACATTCAGCAGTGTCTTCTTACACTGCTTACAATAAATGAATTGGATACTGATTATATAAGTATAATTTTTCCTGTATTAATCCATAAATATCTCAAAAAGATTCCACACTTCTATGAAGCACAATTATGCTGAAACTCCAAAAACTGCTGAGTGGATTGGCTTGCTATAAACTGAAATGGAAGTAGGGAAAGTGAGGAGGATATATACGTAATTTAACTGTTGGGAAGTATATAGTCATACATATTTGGGAATGTCAATGGTGCATGTTTATATTCAGTTATATGTAATTATTTTCTAGTATATTGCACAGATGCTTTAATGAAATTGACACTTTTGCTGATTCTGCACATATTCAACTCCTTACTATGTATACTATCTTATATTGCCGTTTTAATACTTACTCATGATGAATATTTATTTTACTGCTTACTGTACTTGAGGACACAAGTGTGGTATGAGCAAACTTAGACCTTGACAATATGGTGGTCCAGCCTTCAGCAGCAAGGACCCAGGGAAGTTGCATGCTTAGCTCACTCTGCAAGACCCAGGCCTTACCCCTTTCCTCTCTACACATCACAATGACATGCATTTCTCTTAGTATTTTAACAGACACCAAATATAAAACTCACATCAAGTTCTTGCTTAGATTCAGCCAACCTTTCATGATCCGCACAATCCACCAGAAAGACAATGCCATTAATGGCAGGCAGATAGTTTTTCCAAACTCTGCGAGCTAACAAAAGAGGGTTATAAATGAACTGCAAGAGGAAATTATCTGTTACTCTCATGACTCTGTTCATAATAGCTAATGGCATCTCGTTAAGCAACAGAAACTGTAAAAAGGGCCTTTGGATCTATATTTAAAAAGCTTTTTAAAAGCCCACTTCCTTTTGTTCCACAGTGTGAACTACAGGCTCTAAAATTGAAAACCATATTATTTTTATGGTGAGAAACAGTCTTTATATCCATGCATTTATATCTAAACTTGTGCTACAGCACATGACATTCAAGTAAATGGCTTGCAACTTAAAAAAGGACTAATTTAGAGGTAGAAGTTGAAAAATAAACTGTCCTATCACCTTTGGGAATACTGATCCTTTATACAACTGCGAAGATCCCTTCTCTTCTAGCATTTGCTGTGTTTTAGAAACTGCTGTATTTAATCCACTGGATCCCTGGGGTAGTACTCTACCAAGTCAACCAACTAATGCAAATCAGGTTGTGCTAGCATAAGGGATTTCTAGTGCTATGCCAAGTGTATTAGCTAGTGCAAAGAAATTCCTGAGGAATTCCTGACACACTAGTTAACTGGCATTTTCCTAGGTGCCCCTTATGCTGGCACAATGTAATTTGTGCTAATGGCTTGAGATGGTGGCATATTGCCCCTAGCATCCAGGTTGAAGAATATAAACACAAATCAAGTAAAACTGGGGAAACAATTCACCCTAGTAGTATGCAGCACTGGAAAAAGCCAAATGTGTATCTAATAATTTTAATTATTTGCTTTACCTACATTTAACCTAGTTTTTAAGGAGTAATAAAAGCAGATGTATACATTACTTTGAACCCTTAAAAATCAGAGACTAATGTATGCCTACATTAAATTTTCAGTTTAATAATAAACAAACCTACATGCACACATGCATGCATGCATGCATGCGCGCACACACACACACACACAGATGAATTAGATTGAACACCAAGTGCTGCAATTATCCTGAAGCTATTAAAAGACATGGTTCACACATCATGACAGCAATTGTTGGATTATTTAGCCTAGGAAGTGCAAGAACAAGAGAAGGGTGAGAGCTGTGTGCTGTTTCCACTGTCCTATTCCTAGATGCTTTCATGATGTGCAAATCCAGAATTTTAACTGGGTCAAACAACCCAGTGTTAACCAAATGCACATGATATGTTGCTCGGTTAACTGGATTGTTTCTGAGTTTGCATGTCAAGAAAAAACACAGGAACTGGGCATTCACTGCTGTCAATTAAGAGTTTAAATGACAAATGCATGCACACTGCTTTTTTCCACAATTTCTGGTTCAAGCAACCAGAAATTTTCACTGTGATATGCAAAACAGGTCATAATGTGATGTAATATTTAACTTGTCTTCATCCCATTCAGTACCCTTACCCTTACCCTGACTTTACCCAAGAGATTACAGTCTAATTACAATTAGTAGTATTTAATGCTCCATCAATCCACCACTAATGCAATAGAGAGTCACCACTATAAAAAGCAACCCTGGAAACAAGCAGTAGCATATGTTTCTGGATTCAGACAAGTTAGGAGGAGCTCCTTCTGCAAGCTCGGCTGATCTGCTTTTAAAGTGCTAGAGGTGAGTCCTGTTGGCAGATGGGCAGATCTGTGTACTGCCCAGTTAAAAAGATTTTTAACTTTTGGGGGGGAATGCAGTGTATTAACTTTTGACAAGCAGCAAAGCAAGATTAAAAATTTGATTTAATCCATCCATATTCTTGTGCTAATATGAAC
Source organism: Varanus komodoensis (assembly GCF_004798865.1). Lineage (NCBI taxonomy): Eukaryota > Metazoa > Chordata > Lepidosauria > Squamata > Varanidae > Varanus > Varanus komodoensis. The sequence continues at coordinate 11,544,477 of NW_025336480.1, forward strand.
AAAACTAGCCTTCTTCATGTTAACATCACTTACCTTGGGCATGTCCACCTAGATCAAAGGTAGTGAAAGTCATACCAGCAATTGTCAGCTCTTCTGAAGCTGCAGAAACAGATAACAGTATTTTAAAAAAAAATATTATTATTATTATTATTATTATTATTATTATTATTATTATTATAACATTTCTATGCCGCCCCTTGCCGAA